>NC_142801.1:10508354-10510776 GCF_049724085.1 Artemia sp. Qi Xiang Cuo
TGTGTGCTGCAGTGTGTGTGTGTGTGTGTGTGTGTGTAAGTCTTTGTGTGTGTGTGTTCTGCGTGTGTGTGTGTGAGCTTTCTTGTGTGTCCATGTGTAAGTCTTTGTGTGTGTGCATGTGTGTGTGTGTGTGTGCGTCTTGTGTGTGTGTAAGTTCTACGTGTGTGTGTGTAGTCTCGTGTGTGTGTGTGTGTGTGTTCTGTGTGTGTGTGTGTGTGTGTAAGTCTTTGTGTGCATGTAAGTTTTTGTGTGCATGTAAGTTTTCGTGTGCATGTGTAAGTTTTTGTGTGTGTGTGTGTGTGTGTGTATGTGTGTGTGTGTGTGTGTGTGTAAGTTTTGGCGTGTGTGTGTGTGTGTCGTGTGTGTGTGTGTGTGTGTGTTTTCGTGTGCATGTGTAAGTTTTTGTGTGTGTGTTTTGTGTGTGTGTGTGTGAGTTTCGTGTGTGTATGTGTGTGTTGTGAGTGTGTGTGTGTGTGTTTGTGTGTGTGTGTGTGAGTTTTTGTGTTCATGTGTAAGTTTTCGTGTGTGTGTGTGTTGTGTGTGTGTGTGTGTGTGTGTGTGTGTGTGTGTGTGTGTGTGTGTGTGTGTGAGTTTTCGTGTGTTTGTGTGTGTAAGTTTTGTGTGTGTGTGTGTGTGTGTGTGTGTAAGTTTTTGTGTGCATTTAAGTTTTTTGTGTGCATGTAAGTTTTCGTGTGCTTCCCAAATCATAAGTTTCAGACAACACACTCCTATGAGTGGCTAAGAAATCTAGCTCAGAAAAGTCAAAAATAGCAAATTAACCATCCCAAATCATAGGTTTCAGTCAACACACACCTACGAATGGCTATGAAATCCTGCTCAGAAAAGTCAAAAAATATCAACCCACACACCCCCAAATCATAGGTTTCAGACATCACACACCTACGAAAGACTAAGAAATCTGGTTATGAAAAGTCAGAAATAGCAAATTACATATCCCAAATCATAGGTTTCAGACAACACTCACCTATGAACGGCTAAGAAACCTAGCTCAGAAATGTCAAAAATAGCAAACTAGTCATCCCAAACTATATGTTTCAGACAACAAACACCTATGAAAGGCTAAGAAATCCAGCTCAGAAAGGTCAAAAGTAGCAATCCACCCACCCCAAATCATAGGTTTCAGACACTACACACCTATGAAAGACTAAGAAATCCAACTCAGAAAAGCCTGAAATAGCAACCCACACATCCCAAATCATAGGTTTCAGACACCACACACCTACGAAAGACTAAGAAATCCGGTTATGAAAAGTCGGAAATAGCAAATTACACATCCCAAACTATTGGTTTCAGACAACATTCACCTACGAAATACTAGAAAACCTTAGCTCAGAAAAGCCTGAAATAGCAAACTACACATCCCAAATCATAATGTTCTGACAACACATACCTATGAAAGGCTAAGAAACCTAGCTCAGAAAAGTCGAAAATAGCAAACTACACATCCCAAATCATAGGTTTCAGACACTACACACCTATGAAAGACTAAGAAATCCAACTCAGAAAAGCCCGAAATAGTAATTTACATATCCCAAATCATAAGTTTCAGACAGCATTCACCTACGAAATACTAAGAAACCTTAGCTCAGAAAAGTCTGAAATAGCCAACTACTCATCCCAAACCCGAAGTTTCAGACAACAAACACCTATGAGTGACTAAGAATCCTAGTTCTGAAAAGTCCAAAAAGCAAACTACACCTCCCAAATCATAATTTTCTGAAATGACACATATATGATAGGCTAAGAAATCTAGCTCAGAAAAGTCAAAAATAGCAAATTAACCATCCCAAATCATAGGTTTCAGTCAACACACACCTACGAATGGCTAAGAAATCCAGCTCAGAAAAGTCAAAAAAATAGCAACCCACACATCCCCAAATCATAGGTTTCAGACACCACACACCTACGAAAGACTAAGAAATCCGGTTATGAAAAGTCGGAAATAGCAAATTACATATCCCAAATCATAGGTTTCAGACAACACTCACCTATGAACGGCTAAGAAAACCTAGCTCAGAAAAGTCAAAAATAGCAAACTAGTCATCCCAAACTATAGGTTTCAGACAACAAACACCTATGAAAGGCTAAGAAATCCAGCTCAGAAAAGTCAAAAGTAGCAATCCACCCATCCCAAATCATAGGTTTCATACAACACACACCTATGAAAGACTAAGAAATCCAGCTCAGAAAAGTCAAAAATAGCAGACTACATATCCCAAATCATCGGTTTCAGTCAACACACACCAACGAAAGACTAAGAAACCTAGCTCAGAAAAGTCAAAATAGCAAACTGTTCATCCCAAACTATTGGTTTCAGACAACATTCACCTACGAAATACTAGAAAACCTTAGCTCAGAAAAGCCTGAAATAGCAAACTATACATCCCAAATCATAATTTTC
>NC_142801.1:11033064-11170564 GCF_049724085.1 Artemia sp. Qi Xiang Cuo
TTTTCTTGATTTTTCAAATTTAATTTTTATTTTGTTTCGTTGAAATGAAAGAGTTGGAATATTTCAGAAGTGCTTGGCTGTGGATTTCCATGTCACAGTTACATTTTCGTGATTTTTCAAAGTTAATTTTGAAATTATTTATTTCAAATGTAAGATTTGGAATTTTCAGAAGTGTTTGGGTGTGGTTTACCATGTCACAGTTACATTTTCTTGATTTTTCAAAGTTCATTTTGATTTTCTTTCGTTGAAATGCAATAGTTGTAATATATCATTAGTGTTTGGTTGTGTCTTACCTTGTCACAGATAAATTTTCTTTATTTTTCAATGCTCATTTTGAAATTCCTTCCTTGAAATGCAAGAGTTGGAATATTTCAGTAGTGTTTTGATGTGGTTTACCATGTCACAGTTACATTTTTTTGATTTTTAAAAGTTCATTTTGAATTTATTTCCTTGTAATTCATTAGATGAACTATTTAAGTAGTTTTTGGTTGTGTTTTACAATGTCACAGTTACATTTTCTTGATTTTTCAAAGTTCATTTTGAATTTCTTTCACTGAAATACATGATTTATACTGTAACATTTGTGTATCGCCATTCTTTATCCTGTCATGCTTAAATTTTCTTGATTTTTTAAAAATTATTTTGAACTATATACGTTTATAATAAATATTTTGTCTATGTAATTTGAAGATGGTAGTGGTTTAAATTTTCACAGTTACATTCTATTGATTTTTAAAAGCTCATTTCGAATTTCTTTCTTTGAAAAGCAAGAGTTGTAATATTTCAGTAGTGTTTGGTTATGGTTTACCTTTTCAGAGTTAAAATTTCATGATTTTTCAAAGTTCATTTAGGATTTTTTTCATTGAAATGCAAGAGTTGAAATATTTCAGTGCTGTTTGGTTATGGTTTACCTTGTCACAGTTACATTTTCTTGATTTATCAATTTTCATTTTTAATTTCTTTAGTTGTAATGCAAGATTTGGAATCTTTCAGTAGTGTTTGGTTGTGGTTTACCTTGTCACAGTTACATTTTCTTGATTTTTCAAAGTTCATTTGAACTTCTTTCGTTGAAATTCAAGAGTTGGAATATTTCAGTAGTGTTTGTTTGTGGTTTACCTTATCACAGTTACATTATCTTGATTTTTCAAATTTCATTTTTAATTTCTTTCGTTGAATTGATAGTGTTGGAATTTTTGAGTTGTTTTTCGATGTGGTTTACCGTGTCACAGTTAAATTTCATTGATTTTTTCAAAGTTCTTTTAGAATTTATTTAATATAACAGCAAGAGTTGGACTTGTTCATAAGTGTTTGGTCACTGCTTACATAGTCAAAATTACAACTTCGTGATTTTTCAAAGCTCATTTTGAATTGCTTTCTTTGAAAAGTAAGAGTTGGAATATCTCAGAAGTGTTTGGTTGTGGTTTAACTTGTCACAGTTACATTTTCGTGATTTTTCAAAGTTCATTTGAATTGCTTTCGTTGACATGCCAGAGATGTAATATTTCATAAGTGTTTGGCTGTGGTTTACCATGTCAAAGTTACATTTTCTTGATATTTCAAAGCTAATTTTGAATTTCTTTCGTTGAAATGCACTAGTTGGAGTATTTCAGCAGTCTCTGGTTGAGTTTTACATTATCACAGTTACATTTTCTTGATTTTTCAAAGTTCATTTAGAATTTCTTTCGTTGAGATGCAAGAGTTGGAATATTTCAGTAGTGTTTGGTTGTGATTTACCTTGTCACAGTTACATTTTCTTGTTTTTTCAAAGTTCATTTTGAATTTCTTTCGTTGAAATGCAAGAGTTGAAATATTTCAGTAGTGTTTGGATGTGGTTTATCTTGTCACAGTTACATTTTCTTGATTTTTCAAAGTTCATTTTGAATTTCTTTCGTTGAAATGCAAGAGTTGGAATTTTTCAGTAGTGTTTGGTTGTGGTTTACATTGTCTGAGTTACATTCTATTGATTTTTCAAAGTTCATTCTGAATTTCTTTCATTGAAAAGCAAGAGTTGGAATATTTCAGTAGTGTTTCGTTGTGGTTTACCTTGTCACAGTTACACTTTCTTGATTTTTCAAAGTTCGTTTTGAATTTCTTTCGTTGAAAAACAAGAGTTGGAATATTTCAGTAGTGCTTGGTTATGTTTTACCGTATTACAGTTACATTTTCCTGATTTTTCAAATATCATTTCGAATTTTTTTCTTTGAAATGCAAGAGATGGACTATTTCGGTAGTGTTCGTTTGTGGTTTACATTCTCAAAGTTAAATTATCTAGATATTTAAAATTTCATATTGAATTTATTTCGTTTAAATTAAATAATATTAAAATTTCAGTTGCGTTTGTTGGTT
Source organism: Artemia sp. Qi Xiang Cuo (assembly GCF_049724085.1). Lineage (NCBI taxonomy): Eukaryota > Metazoa > Arthropoda > Branchiopoda > Anostraca > Artemiidae > Artemia > Artemia sp. Qi Xiang Cuo. The sequence continues at coordinate 11,035,411 of NC_142801.1, forward strand.
TTTTCACAGTAATGTGTTCCTATGTCCGGTTATTTCTAAGTTCTTTTTGTATTTCGTTCGCTGTAATGCAAGAGTTTGAATAGTTCAGTTTTGTTTGGTTATGGTTCACCTTGTAGCATCTACATTTTCCTTATTTTTCAAAGCTCATTTCGAATTGCATGTTCATTCTGAATTTCTCTCGTTGAAATGCAAGAGTCGGAATATTTCAGTAGTGTTTGGTTGTGGTTTACCTTGTCACAGTTACATTTTCTTGATTTTTCAAAGTTCATTCTGAATTTCTTTCGTTGAAATGCAAGAGTTTGAAAAATTTCAGTAGTGTTTGGTTCTTTCATTGAAATGCAAGAGTTGGAATATTTCAGTAGTGTTTGGTTGTGGTTTACCTTGTCACAGTTACATTTTTTGATTTTTCAAAGTTCATTTTGAATTTCTTTCGTTGAAATGCAAGAGTTGGAATATTTCAGTAGTGTTTGGCTGTGGTTTACCTTGTCAAAGTTACATTCTCATGATTTTTCAAAGTTCATTTTGAACTTAAAGTTCATTTAGGTTTGGTTAGACTAGCCTACGTACGCGCGCGTACGTAGGCTAGTCTAACCAAACCTAACTTAACATAATCTAACTTGATCTAGCCTAACCTAACCTAACCTAACAAAAATCAAGAAAATTAACTGTGTCAAGGTAAAGCACGACCAAACATATTTCAACAAAAGAAATTCAAAATGAACTTTGAAAAATCAAGAGAATGTAACTGTGACAAGGTAAACCACAGCCATACACTACTGAAATATTCCAACTCTTGCATTTCAACGAAAGAAATTCAAAATGAACTTTGAAAAATCAAAAAATGTAACTGTGACAAGGTAAACCACAACCAAACACTACTGAAATATTCCAACTCTTGCATTTGAATGAAAGAACCAAACACTACTGAAATTTTCCAACTCTTGCATTTCAATTAAATAATTTAAAGATGAACTTTGAAAAATCAGGAAAATGTAACTGTGATAAGGTAAACAACATCCAAATACTACTGAAATATTCCAACTCATGAATTTCTACGAAAGAAATTCGAAAGGAACTATGAAAAACCAAGAAAATGTGACTCTGATAAGGTAAACCACAATCAAACACTACTGAAATATTCCAACTCTTGCATTTCAATGAAAGAAATTCAAAATGAACTTTGAAAAATCAAGAAAAAGTAACTGTTACTATTAAAAACACAACAATTCACTACAGTAATTTTACATGAATTTCTTTAAAAAGATATAAATTAAATATGAACTTATATATTTATTTTATATTTACCTGTGACAATGTAAACCACAACCAAACACTACTGAAATATTCCAACTCTTACATTTCAACGAATGAAATTCAAAATGAGCTTTGAAAAATCAGGAAAATGTAACTGTGACAAGGTTAACCATACCCAAGCACTACTAAAATATTCAAACTCTTGAATTTAAACGAAAGAAATTAAAAACGATCTTTGAAAAATCAAGAAAATGTAACTGTGATAAGGTAAACAACAACCAAACACTATTGAAATATTCCAACTCTTGCTTTTCAATGAATGAAATTCAGAATGAACTTTGAAAAATCAAGAAAATGTAACTCTGACAAGGTAAAACACAACCAAACACTACTGAAAAATTCCAAGTCATGCATTTCAACGAAAGAAATTCAAAATTAACTTTGAAAAATCAAAAAAATGTAACTGTGACAAGGTAAACCACATCCAAACACTACTGAAATATTTCAACTCTTGCATTTCAACGAAACAAATTCAAAATGAACTTTGAAAAATCAAGAAAATGTAACTGTGACAAGGTAAATCACAACCAAACACTACTGAAATATTCCAACTCTTTCATTTCAATGAAAGAAATTCAAAATGAACTTTGAAAAAGCAATAAAATGTAACTGTGACAAGGTAAACCACAACCAAACACTACTGAAATATTACAACTCTTGCATTTCAACGAAAGAAATTCAAAATGAACTTTGAAAAATCAAGAAAATGAAACTGTGACATGGTAAACCACAGCCAAGCACTACTGAAATATTTCAACTCTTGCATTTCAACTAAAGCAATTCAAATGAGCTTTGAAAAATCAAGAAAATGTAACTGTGACAAGGTAAACCGCAACCAAACACTTCTGAAATATTCCAACTCTTGCATTTCAACGAAAGAAATTCAAAATGAACTTTGAAAAATCAAGAAAATGTAACTGTGACAAGGTAAACCACGACCAAACACTACTGAAAAATTCCAATTCTAGCATATCAACGATAGAAATACAAAATTAACTTAGAAAAATCTAGAAAATTTAGATTTGACAAGTTAAACCACAACCAAACACTACTGAAATATTCCAACACTTGCATTTCAACTAAAGAAATTCAAATGAACTTTGAAAAATCAAGAAAATGTAACTGTGACAAGGTAAACAACAACCAACCACTACTGAAATATTCCAACTCTTTCATTTCAACGAAATAAATAAAAAATTAACTTTTAAAAATCAAGAAAATGTAACTTTGACAAGTTAAACTACAAAAAAACACTTATTAAATATTCCAACTCTTGCATTTCAACGAAAGAAATTCAAAATGAACTTTGAAAAATCAAAAAAATGTAACTGTGACAAGGTAAGCCACAACCAAACACTACTGAAATATTCCAACTCTTGCATTTCAACGAAAGAAATTCAAAATGAACTTTGAAAAATCAAGAAAATGCAACTGTGACAAGGTAAACCACAACCAAACGCTACTGAAATATTCCAACTCTTGCACTTCAACGAAAGAAATTCAAAATTAAATTTGAAAATCAAGAAAATGTAACTGTGACAAGGTAAACAACATCCAAACACTACTGAAATATTTCAACTCTTGCATTTCAAGGAAAGAAATTCAAAATGAAATTTGAAAAATCAAAAAAATGTAACTGTGACAAGGTAAATCACAACCAAACACTACTGAAATATTCCAACTTTTGCATTTCAACGAAAGAAATTCAAAATGAGCTTTGAAAAATCAAGAAAATGTAACTGTGACAAGGTAAGCCACAACCAAACACTACTGAAATATTCCAACTCTTGCATTTCAACGAAAGAAAATCAAAATGAACTTTGAAAAATCAAGAAAATGTAACTGTGACATGGTAAACCACAGCCAAACACTACTGAAATATTTCAACTCTTGCATTTCAACGAAAGAATTTCAAAATGAACTTTGAAAAATCAAGAAAATGTAACTGTGACAAGGTAAACCACATTCAAACACTTCTGAAATATTCCAACTCTTGCATTTCAACGAAAGAAATTAAAAATGAACTTTGAAAAAACAAGAAAATTTAACTGTGACAAGGTAAACCACAACCAAACACTACTGAAATATTTCAACTCTTGCATTTCAAAGAAAGAAATTCAAAATGAACTTTGAAAAAACAAGAAAATGTAACAGTGACATTGTAAACAACAACCAAACACTACTCAAATATTAAAACTCTTGCAATTCAACGAAATAAATTAAAAAGGAACTTTGAAAAAACAAGAAAATGTAACTGTGACAAGGTAAACCACAACCAAACACTACTGAAATATTTCAACTCTTGCATTTCAACGAAAGCAATTCAAAATGAACTTTGAAAAATCAAGATAATGAAACTGTGACAAGGTAATCCACGACCAAACACTACTGAAATATTCCAACTCTTGCATTTCAACGAAAGAAATTCAAAATGAACTTTGAAAAATCAAGAAAATGTATCAGTGTCAAGGGAAATAACATCCAACCTATTCTGAAATATTCCAAATCTTGCATTTCAACAAAAGAAATTCAAAATTAACTTTGAAAAATAATTAAAATGTAACTGTGACAAGGCCAACCATACTCTAACACCGCTGAAATATTACAAAACCTGCATTTTAACGAAAGCAATTCAAAATGAACTTTGAAAATTCAAGAGAATGTAACTGTGACAAGGTAAACCACAACCAAACACTACTGAAATATTCCAACTCTTGCATTTCAAGGAAATAAATTCAAAATGAACTTTGAAAAATCAAGAAAATGTAACTGTGACAAGGTATACCATAACCAAACACCACTGAAATATTCCAACTCTTGCAATTCAAAGAAAGAAATTCAAAATGAACTTTTAAAAATCAGGAAAATGTAATTGTGACAAATTAAACCACACCCATACACTACTGAAATATACCAACTCTTTCAAATCAACGAAAGCAATTCAAAATCAACTTTTAAAAATCAAGAAAATGTAACTTTGACAAGGTAAAACACAACCAAACACTACTGAAATAATCCAACTCTTGCATTTCAACATAACCAATTTAGAATGAACTTTAAAAATCAAGAAAATGTAACTGTGACATGCTCAACCGCAACCAAACACTCCTGAAATATTCCACCTCCTGCATCTTAGCGAAAGAAATTCAAAATGAACTTTGAAAAATCAAGAAAATGTAACTCTGACAAGGTAAAGCACAACCAAACACTACTGAAATATTCCAACTCTTGCATTTCAACAAAAGAAATTCAAAATGAACATTAAAAAATCAAGAAAATGTAACTGTGACATGGTAAACCACAAACAAACACTACTGAAATATTCCAACTCTTGCATTTCAACGAAAGAAATTCAAAATGAACTTTAAAAAATCAAGAAAATGTAACTTTGACAAGGTAAACCACAACCAAACACTACTGAAATATTCCAACTCTTGCATTTCCACGTAAGTAATTCACAATGAACTTTGAAAAATCAAGAAAATGTAACTGTGACAAGGTAAACCACAACCAAACACTACTGAAATATTCCAACTCTTGCATTTCAACGAAAGCAATTCAAAATGAACTTTGAAAAATCAATAAAATGTAACTTTGACATGTTAAACCACACCCAAACACTACTTAAATATTCAAAGTCTTGCATTTAAACACAATAAATTAAAATTTAACTTTTAAAAAAAAATAAATTTAACTTTGACAAGGTAAACCCAAATCAACCACAACTTAAATATGAAAAATCTTGCATTTCAAATAAATAAATTCAAATGTAATTTTTAAAATAAATAAAATTTAACTGTGACAAGGTAAACAACACCCAAACACTACTGAAATATTCCAAGTCTTGCATTTCAACCAAGGATATTCAAAATGAACTTTGAAAAATCAAGAAAATGTAACTGTGACAAGGTAAACCACAGCCAAACACTACTGAAATATTCCAACTCTTGCATTTAAATGAAAGAAATTAAAATTGAACTTTGAAAAATCAATAATATGTAACTGTGACAAGGTAAACCACAACCAAAGACTACTGAAATATTCCAACTCTTGCATTTCAATGAAAGAAATTCAAAATGAACTTTGAAAAATCAAGGAAATGCAACTTTGACAAGGTAAAAAACAACCAAACACTTCTGAAATATTCCAACTCTTGCATTTCTACGAAAGAAATTCAAAATGAACTTTGAAAAATCGAGAAAATGTAACTGTGACAAGGTAAACCTCAGCCAAACACTACTGAAATATACCAACTCTTTCATTTCAACGAAAAAAATTCAAAATAAACTTTGAAAAATCAAGAAAATGTAAGTCTGACAAGGTAAATCACAACCAAACACTTCTGAAATATTCCAACTCTTGCATTTCAACGAAAGAAATTCAAAATGAACTTTGAAAAATCAAGAAAATGTATATGTGACAAGGTAAATCACAACCAAACACTTCTGAAATATTCCAAGTCTTGCATTTCAACGAAAGAAATTCAAAATGAACTTTGAAAAATCAAGAAAATGTAACTGTGACAAGGTAAACCACAACCAAACACTACTGAAATATTCCAACTCTTGCATTTCAACGAAAGAAATTCAAAATGAACTTTGAAAAATCATTAAAATGTAACTGTGACAAGGTAAACCACAACCAAACACTACTGAAATATTCCAACTCTTGCATTTCAACGAAAGAAATTCAAATGAACTTTGAAAAATCAAGAAAATGTAACTGTGACAAGGTAAACCACAACCAAACACTACTTAAATATTCAAACTCTTGCATTTCAACTAAAGAAATTAAAAATGAAAATTGAAAAATCAAGAAAATCTAACTGTGAAAAGGTAAACCACAAACAAACACTACTGAAATATTCAAACTCCTGCATTTCAACGAAAGAAATTCAAAATGAACATTGAAAAATCAAGAAAATGTAACTTTGACAAGGTAAAACAAAACCAAACACTTCTGAAATATTCCAACTCTTGCATTTCAACGAAAGAAATTCAAAATGAACATTGAAAAATCAAAAAATGTAACTGTGACAAGGTAAACCACAACCAAACACTACTGAAATATTCCAACCCTTGCATTTCAACGAAAGAAATTCAAAAATGAACTTTGAAAAATCAGGCCTTTGGGTGCCGGGGGCCCTTTTAGGGGGGGGGGCGTGGGGAGGGGGTCGTTCTTTGTCTCAATGCAAAAAAATATAAAAAAATGGGGGAGGGGGAGGGGAGGGGAGGGGAGGAAGGGGGAGGGAGGAAGGGGAGGGGAGGAGGGGGAGGGGAGGGGGAGGAGGGGATAGGAGGGGGAGGAGATGGAGGTAGAGGGACCCTTTGGCGGCCAAAGGCGGGGGAGGGGCCCTTTTGTGCCCGGGGGGTCTGAGGGACCCTTGAGGGCCGGGTGGCCCTTTGGGAGCCTGGTGGACCTTTGAGGACCTGGGGGCTTCCTTCGGGGTTGGGGTGGGGGGATTGGAACCCTTTGGGGTTGGGGTAGGGGACCTCACAACAATGTTCAAATGGAACTTGTGTATTATAACGATCACAGAGTTTCACCCTCAAATTCTCTTCTAAAATCATCTCTTAAATCATCTTTTAAAATGTCTCTAACTGTTTCGCGGAAATAATTCCATAACCTGTCTAAAACGGTTTCGCCCAAATAATCCCTAAACGTAATTTCAGCGTGTTCCTTTTTTTTGGCATCTCTGCGTTGTCACATTTCAAATTACTAAGAAACCTGATTCCCGCGCTAAAACAATTCATCGCTAAGATGTTTTTTGGAGAATTGTTTCCATGGCGTTTGGTTATTAATATCTTTTGGAGTTCGACCAGTAGAGTTGTTTCCGAGGCAAAGACATTAATGACTTGGATCTATTCCTGGAGAATCGTTTCGAGGCGGAAATTTTTAAAGTCTGACAGATGATGTCATTGGTTGATTGATCTGTCAAGAAAGGGGAATTAATTTGTTGTTTCTAACGGGAATTATTGATTCACGATAGGGGAATTGAGGTCGACAACACAGGTGTTCCAAATTCCTGGACGACATAACATTCGCCTCGAGCTTGCACTTACAACAACAACAACATCAACACCTTTGGAAATTTAGGTCATTGACACACTTTGATTACGCAATCAATTTCTCAGAAATCCATTTCCCCTAGAGACTCTATGCCCATATTAGGACCATAAACCACGTGGTCCTGTCACGAGTCGGACCCCCCCTTCTACTATATATATATATATATATATATATATATATATATATATATATATATATATATATATATATATATATATATATATATATATATATATATATATATATATATATATATATATATATATATATATATATATATATATATATATATATATATATATATATAATATAAAGAACGACTTAATATATAGCAGTTAAAGTACGATTTTGGCACAATCTATTATTATTATTTTTTTCCTTTAGACCAGGGCACTTCGTATCGAAGGAGTTGTCGTAGAAACTTCGAAAAGGGCTCATACGATTGTTCATTGTCAGTTTAATATACATATATTGATATTTAGTAATCAAAATGTTAGTATTATTTGATTTATTAAAGTTGTAAAAGTAAAAACATTTATATTTTTTCAGTAAAGTGTAAATTATGTTCTGGCCTTGGGATGGCATAGGGGTTTTGAGCCCTACTCATGTTAATTTCTGCTCGTTTTGGATTTGACTCCGTTATTTATTGTAATTTCTGTTTGTTTAGGGTTTCATTTATTTATCGATGCTGATCTGTGGTAGTTTCACGCTTGGTAGATTATTTGATTTTATTTTTGCTAATTTTTGGTGTACTGGAGTTGTTTACTTTTCTTTGAAAAACTTATTTTGTGGAAAGTTTTTTAATTTATATATATATATATATATATATATATATATATATATATATATATATATATATATATATATATATATATATATATATATATATATATATATATATATATATATATATATATATATATATATATATATATATATATATGTATATAAATAGAAGTAGTTAAATGAGAATTGTTTCAATTTAAATCACGGTAAAACAAAGATCCCTGCGGCACTTCCTCCCCTTCTTCCTGGGAAGTTTCCTGATGGTGCTTATGGAAGCCATTCTATCTTAATTGAAACAATTACCGTCCATAGACTACCATTTGCTACAGATTGTTATTTAAACCTTTGTCAAAACAATTTTTTTTGCGAAAAGCTCAAAAAGTCACAACTTATAGTTGCTGTATTGACGCCATAAGAACTATAAATAAGTCTGCTGATTTCCATTGCCGCTACCCATCTGCTGATATAAAGATACAAAAACGTGTGATGAAACACATAAAACTACTCATATGAACATTAAATTCTGCAGACGTAAAAAAAGCAGCTTTTTGTTTTTGACGTAACCTACACGACCAGTCACACTTGCTCGAGTTGTGTTGGAGCCCTTATTTGATGCTAAGAAAAACTACCATTTTCCCTGAAATTTTTTTCTTAAAATGATTTTGTCTGATTTTTGAAAAAGGGGACCCCCCCCCCCCAAGAAAAGGCATGAAATTTTAAGAGGAATCTAACCATCAGTTTCAGCGTATCACATAACCGCTCTGTAGAGGTTTCAAGCTCCCATCTGCGAAAATGTGGAATTCGGATTTTTTTTTTGCCAGAAGAAAGATCACAGATGCGTGTTTTTTTTTTTAGATTTTACATGGAGGAATTTGCCGAAACTTTTATACAAAATTCTTTTATTTGTCTTACTTTCTCTTTGGCGACTCAATTTTGCAGGTGGAGATGTTCCGGGGGAATAGCCCGGGAGATATTTTCAGCGTGGATAGAATTGTCTGTGGGATCTTTCCGCAGGATGGAGGGGATTTTCCTCGTGAGAAACTTTACATTAAGAAGGGGGATTCCAAGAAAAAAAAATAATAGAGGGGGATTTCCGGCAGGATTTGAAAAATGATCAGAAATTAAATAAAAAAAAAAAACAAGTCTTTTTCAAATGGAAGTAGCCTATGGAGAATATTCCATGTCTAAGTGTTCACAGGAAATTTCCCGGGGATTTACAACGAGGATGAAATTGTTTGGGGGGAGGGGGTTAGTGGGGGGATTCACCACGGAGGGTGGAGGTGGATTTACGGGCATTATTTGAAAAACAATTGGAAATTAAATACAAAAAACTTTTTTTTTAACTGAAAGTAAGTAGTGAAAGTGACTGAAAGTACAGTACCAGGTAGTAAGGTTTTACAGTATTTTGAAAAAGGTTCTTATTCTAAATAACCAGCCATTGTTTTTAGCGGGTCGTTCTTAAGAATATTGGGACAAAAAGTCAAACTTCAGCGTAAATACCACTGAAGAGGGGGCAGCCCGCTTCATGTACGGAATGATTTCTGTTCGTCTTATATTTTAAAGTTGTTCCAAAATATAGGTTGAAAAAAAACTTGTTTTTATTATCTTTTATCATCAATAAAGGCAGTAAAATAATCCCTAATTTTGCACAAGGTAAGAAGGTATTGGGGAAAACTTTCTGTATTTTCTATGGGAACGTAAAGAAATGATAGAATGAGGGAAAGAAAAAAAACTTTCCTTGTTTTATCAATGAAAGATTCCTTCCCTGTCCAACCAAGCTAAAGAATGATAAGAACTTGCTACTGTACGGGAGCCAGCGTGTACCTCCCAGAAAATTGCCCCCCCCCCCTCCCCGCGGAAAATCACTCCCTGTAGCAGTAATTTAACTTGAATGCAAAGACAAGAAATCATTCCTGAATAAAGCAAGAAAAGTCCGCCAATTCTTCTTTAAATAAAGTTAACACCATTCCTTAATAAAACACAGAAAGCGAGGAATGAATTGGAAAGACGCTTTCTTGATAAAACAGGCCGAATTTAGACGACTTAGATATCCTCGGACGGTTGGCCAGCAATTGACACTCAAGCACCGCAAACTGTCTTCCAAATTCTTCATCGCGGACGGATAAAAACCAATGCAAAGCTAAATAGCAATCACATACATAGCTGGTATTTTTACAACAATGCTAAGAGAATAAAAAAAAAGGGCTAATGTTGATTGGCCAGCTACTACCCATCTGTTAAGATGGTGACAAAAACACGTAATAAAACGTGTAAAGCTACCCATGATTAAAATGCTAGACGTCAAAGAAAACAAACTAAATACAATCCTCTGTTTTTTACTAAGTGTAAAGCTTACACAACCAGTTTTTTTTATTTATGATACCTGCATAACAAATGCTTTCTTCGGTACTGGTGCATTATATGGTCACTTCTAAAAAGTCAAGTTTGGTTAATGCTAATGAAATAAAATAAAATAGGGTGAATATATAATAGTTTATAAACAAATTTGGGCTGTATATTTGCACATTAAGGTGGGAGGGCGAGGGTTAAAGCATACCATATATTAAATACGTAACCTAACCTAACCTAGGTACCTTTCCTGCCCCTAAACCCCAAAAAACAACATTTTAAATATCGTAAACGCAATGAAAACTACGCTTTGCATTCCATTTCTCTATAGCGGTCTAAATATGTAAAAGTGACCATATAACGCACCAGTACCCTTTTTTCTTTTGATACGTCTTGTGCTAAAATACAAATTAAAAATAGTATCGTTACAGCTAGAGTTCAGATCTTAAAGAGGATATAGCATACCATATATTAGCATACCATATATTCAAAGAGGGGTAAAGCATACCATATATTAAATACGTAACCTAATCTAACCTAGGTACCTTTCCTGCCCCTAAACCCCAAAAAACAACAGTTTAAATATCGTAAACGCAATGAAAACCATGCTTTGTATTGCATTTCTCTATAGCGGTCTAAATATGTAAAAGTGACCATATAACGCACCAGTACCTTTTTTCTTTTGATACGTCTTGTGCTAAAATACAAATTAAAAATAGTATCGTTATAGCTAGAGTTCAGATCTTAAAGAGGATATAGCATACCATATATTAGCATACCATATATTCAAAGAGGGGTAAAGCATATCATATATTAAATACGTAACCTAACCTAACCTAGGTACCTTTCCTCCCCCTAAACCCCAAAAAGCAACAGTTTAAACATCGTAATCGCAATGAAAACCACGCTTTGTATTGCATATCTCTATAGCGGTCTAAATATATAAAAGTGACCATATAACGCACCAGTACCCTTTTTTCTTTTGATACGTCTTGTGCTAAAATACAAATTAAAAATAGTATTGTTATAGCTCGAGTTCAGATCTTAAAGAGGATATGTAAAATATGGAGCATTTTATAACCCAAATAATGAAGACATTAGGTTGGGTAAATTCAGGGCAAGCTAAAGTTTTGAAACTCTCTCAGGTTAGGCAGCTAACTAAGTCGAATATGTGCCATGGTTTGTTTCAGCCATGTCTACAGGCATGATACCGATGAATCTTACATAGGGGTAAAGCACCCTCTTTACCCCATTGAAACATTCTGTTTGTATTCTTTAAAGTTTTGAAAAAAAAACGGTTCGCATTATTGTTTTCTATTTTTATGAGTTTTTTTTATGAAAAAAGCCCATTCTTTGCCAAGCCTACGCTTATCTGATTGAAAGGGAGGTCATTTATTTTAATACTGGTATTATTTTGATAGATTTGGATTTTTTTTTTCGAAGGGTTTCAAGAGGCTTGTATAGGTTTACGCTTACTAGTTTTGCCAATTTGATAATAAGTAGCTAGATTTTTTTTTTTTTTTTAATTCCTGAAGGCCAAAATTTTCAATCTTCCCCAAACACTCAAATCTTTGTCTCGGATGCTTTTGGATAATCTGTTTCAGAAGATTTTTGTAAGACTTATAAATTATTTACAAAGTTGTTAATTTATTCATTAGTGTTTTGCCCCTTTGTTGTAATGTAACTACATATTTATTTTAAGATTTCTGAAGGCTACTCTTTTATTTTTTCTCATAGAGAAGATATTTCCCTCGAGATTAGTTTAGATGACGTTCCTCCCCCGCAAAAATGGAAAAAATATTGCTCGGTGTTTTGACCCCCCACCCATTCTTCCCACCTATGGATTGTGTTAGGATAGAATACGATTGTAGACTACAAAAAGACGAAAGCAAGATTGTTTGCAAGGTTTTAACCGCTTTGTTGGTAAGCAGATACAAATTTATTTTGGGAAATTCTCAGTTTCTCCTTTCATTCTTTCCAAGTTTCATTCTTTCCATTTCCATTCCTTTCCATTCTTTCAGTTTCTCCTTTCATTCAAACAATTGATTGTTTGGAAAGATTATGGATGTAGGATGGTAGGTTGCATTTCTTTTTGTGGAACTCTTGTGCATACCAACGTATTTGCTAGACTTTTGCCACTTTGCTGGTAAGTACCTACATATTCATTTTACGAATTTTTTCAAGCCTTGCTTTTCCTGTATCGTTCAGTCACTCATATGATTGTTTGGGAAGATTCGGGATCCTTATAAAGTATTTTCGCTTTGTTAGTGAGTTTTACCATATTTTTATTTTCTAGACTTTCACCACTTGGTGGCAGCTACCCAGTTACCCAAATGTGGATTTTAGGAAATTCTGGATAGGTGTTTATACAATCTTTGCTTTTTTATTAGCATTACTTACTACTAACAGCTCACGGCAATGCCAAGTCACCTGAGGCCAACACAGCTATGCACACTCCTCCTCCATCCCAATTCATAAAAGACATCCCTCTTTACAACCTCACAGGAAGTTACAATTTCTGTTAAATCTTTCCTTATGACCTCCTCGCACCCGGTTCGAAGACGACCTGCTTTTTGTTTGGTCATCGATGGTTGGATGATAAGGATTATCTTTGGCAATCTATTATGCTTCATCCGCAGAACGTGTCCTAACCATATCAACCTTTTTCTCATTAAAGCCCTAGAAAGCCAGATTGAACCACACTTTTCGTAGAGCTTTAGAGCTTTAGAGATAAGTCAGTCCGTGGGTACCCAGGGATTAACCCACCCCTTAAACTTAGAACCTTCTATCAATATGTCTAATTTACTATTCCCTCATATTAGTCTTCTTGCTCCCCTTATCATCCCCGTATCCTGGGCTCTCAGGATACCCAAAATTACCTGTGCTTCTCATTTTCGATGATGAAATAGAAGAAAGAGCTGAAACGGAATTTTTTATATACTAAATTTGTACGAACCCCCTTGTAAAAAAAATGGCTGTTTATAATAGCAAGAAAACACCCAAACTGTATTTTTCGGTTTTTCTAGTTTCATGAAGTAGAGGTTTTGTCTTCAGGCCTCGACTTGCCAATAGGCCCACTAGGGTCGGGCCTAAGGGTGCACAATGTCAGGGGGCGCAAAAAACCATCACTGAGTGATTTTTTTCTTAACAAAAACTTAACTGATGTGATTTATCGCCAAAGTACCAGGTTTGCACCGCCACCTCGCTGCCTATTCTCAGATAAATGATTTTAAAACAACACAGAAATTCCGAGGCCACATACAAACTTTCAGAGGTTTCCCAAGAATGACAGCTGAGAGTTCGGTATCACCTCTCTCTTCATTAATTTTGACTCATCAGGTGCGATCTATTCAGTGCTTCCATTATCCCCGAATTTTCGGGGATTTTTTCGAAAATATTGCAAAAACGGAGCGGCAAAATCCCTTGGGTCTAGGAGCTTTAAATCCAGCCCTGTTTGAGTCAAGTTTAAATCCAGTTACTGTTTGAAATACAGTGAGTCAGGCGGGTACCCAAAACGATCGATAGACTATTTCTCCGGAAAACATTTAACAAAAACTCCTCCTTCTTTTTGAACGCCCACGGTTCAGAACGATGCTTGACTGATGTCATCACTGTAGTTTCCAATATTTTAATCTTGGTTCACAGGCTTGCCTTTCTATTCTTCCGAACTTTTTTCAACTGTGAAAAAACCCCTCTGCCTTGGCTATTCTACTTTAAGCATCTTCACTGTGCTTTACTAATAGCATTACCTAGGTAAGTGAAGCTGTTCACTTGATCAATCGTCTCGTTACCCAACATTACCTCTTCACCTTCACTTATTCCTAGTCTTAGTGACTTAAACTTCTTAACAATAATCTTCAATTATTTTGCTAACATTTTCATCTAGGATGCTCAAACCATCAGCATAATCTAAGCTTTGGAGAGTTTTACTTCTCCATTAGTTTCCTTGCTTTCCCGTAGCCTTTGCTGTGCTCCTTAAGACAAAGTCCATCCAAATATTCCATATAAATGGGGATAGAATTCAACCCTGCTTGACTCCTGATTTGATACGAAATCAAATACAAGCCTCATTTCCTATTTTAACCGCAGAAATGTTATTCTCTTACATAGCACTTAAACGTATATATTTGGTATGGGATGCTACCATTTCGAACAACCGTCACAAGCACTAAACGTTATTTCGTCGACAAGGAAAATCCGTCAGAACATCGACAAGTCAGGACATCAACAGTCATAACATAGACATGTCGAGACATCGACAGTCACAATCGCTACTCGTCAGAACGTCGACAGTCATAACATCGACACGTCAGTTCATCGACAGTCACAATCGCTACCCGTCAGAACGTCGACAGTCATAACATCGACACGTCATGACATCTAAAAAAATTTTAGCTGTTATGACGTGTCGATGTTATGACTGTCGACGTTCTGACGGTTAGTGGTTCTGACCGATTTTCGTTGTGAAAAAAATGTATACGTTTATATAATAGTAATAAGTATATGATAGTTTAGAAACAGATTTCGGCTATATATTGGCACATCAGGGGGGTGGGGGTAAAGCATAGCATATATTAAATACCTAACCTAGGTACCTTTTCCCCCCTAAACCCCAAAAAACTAAAGTTTTAAAATTTTAGATTATATGACGTGTCGATGTTATGACTGTCGACGTTCTGACGGTTAGTGATTCTGACAGATTTTCGTTATGAAACTTGTTTAAGATGTTATGACGTGTCGATATTATGACTGTCGACGCTCTGCCGGTTAGTGGTTCTGACGCATTTTCGTTATAAAAAGAAAGTTTGATGTTATGACGTGTCGATATTCTGACGGTCGACGTTCTGATGGGTAGCGATTGTAACTGTCGATGAACTGACGTGTCGATGTTATGACTGTCAACATTCTGAAGGGTAGCAATTGTGACTGTTAATGAACTGACGTGTCGATGTTATGACTGTTAATATTCTGACGCGTAACAATTGTAACTGTCTATGTACTGACTTGTCGATGTTATGACTGTCAATGTCCTGGCGTGTCGATGTTCTGACGGATTTTTTTGTCGATGTTATGACGGTGTCCATGTCCTGACGGATTTTTTGTCGATGTTATGACGGTGTCGATGTCCTGACGGTAGTGGTCCTGACGTGTCGATGTTCTGGTGCCTTCCCATTTGGTATGCCATACAAGGATAGAACCTTCACTGCTCTTCTATCGGCTGAATGAAACACTTGCTCATAATCCATCTAACTAAAGATTAAATGGTGTGGTGATTCAGGCACTTTCAAGTTGAACAAGTTCGTTGGTAATGTTTGTTTAGTTTGATTAGTAAATACGTGTTTTGGAACGTTTCAGACAATCAGTTTATAAATCATTTGCCACTTTGTTATTAAGTTTTGCCACTTTGTTGTTTTTTTTTGTTTTCTAGACTTTTGCCACTGTGTTGGTAAGCAGCTACATATTCATTTTTTCAGAATTAGTTGAGCCTTCCTTTTTCACTCTCTTTATGTCTTTGAAGTGTTTGTTTGGGAAAGTATTCCAGTAAACACTTGTCAAATCTTAAGAACTTTTTAACAGTTCTTTTCTTGGTAAAATTATATTGAAAATAAGTAATAATACTTGTTTTTGTTCAATATAATATTTTCGTACTAATCGACTGAAAAAAGCAGAAAAACATTTGAAATTTGATTTTGTTGGATTTGGATAATTTGTTTTGGATGTATTATAAAGTAATTGCCACTTTGTTGGAAAGCAATCGTACACTTATTTTAATAAAGTTTCTCATCCCTCCATTTTCACGTCCCTTAACTAACCACATGCTTATCTAGGAAGATATACTTTCTATATTACGATATTACTTTCTATATTATTGTTGGTACGCAGCTACATATTTATTTATTTTTAAATTCCTCAAAAATTTCCTTTCTACTTTACCGCAGTCATCCAAATGCTTGATTGGGAAAGTTCTGGATGACTGCTTGGTAAGTACCTAAGTAAACACTGGTGCAACGCTAAAACTGCTTTTACAGCTCCTTCCTAGCTAAGATTTTGAACTGATCAACGTGTCCCCCTTCCGTTGGGGGAGGGGCATTTATTAAAGAACGAAGTGACTTCTATATATTATTGGTTGTTTTTTTTTTCACTGGCCACTTTTTTCAGTAAATCCTGCTTTAATCCTACGCAAAGCATAAATATAATACAGTATGGAAAATTCCTATACTCTCTTTTAAAGATTTTTAGGACACACCAATCACACACCTCTCGTCATGACTCCGCCTTCGCGCGTGCGCAATGACAGATTTTTAGCGCATTGCGATGGGAATATAGGATACCTGTTGAAGCTGTTGTTATGACGCTTTGGGGAATTTCCCAAGTCGCCCGCTGTGATGTGTCCCATTTCTGAACCAAAATTTCCATACTATATAACATTTATGCAGTGATCCTACGTGATCAGCCAAACACTGCGAGATTTGGACGACTAGACCATGTTTTTTGTTTGCCAGTCTTCTAGATTTTAGACCAGTCGTTCTTAAGTCGTGTGCTCAGGTGCTCAAATAATAACACAGATCATATAAAACAAATAATACAAATGTTGGGCTAAAATTATAAGATGGGTGTCCAAAAATATAACACATTATGTAACCTACATGTCTGACAATAAATTTTTAATTTTCATTGCAGTTTGTGGAATTGGGTTTTTATACGACTACCCCTACCTTACCTCTTCATCCATAATACTTTTTCATCCATAATACTATTTACGACAAATCCTACCATGACAGACCCTATGGTAACTACTCCCTATCACAACACAACTGTTCTCACCACTGCTACTCCTACCAACTCTTACCTCGGCTATTATCACGACTACTTCCACCACTACTATCAAATTAGTAATGCTGATTACCAATTATTATTAATAAAACTAATAACCAGCTTGACTTATTGGCAACATATACTTAGCAATGTGAATTACTAGCAATATATACATATATATATATATATATATATATATATATATATATATATATATATATATATATATATATATATATATATATATATATATATATATATATATATATATATATATATATATATATATATATATATATATATATATATATATATATATATATATATATATATATCATATATATAACGAACAGTAAGGAGCGACCCGGCTCGATAGTAACCGAACCTCTAAAAACCGGAATTTTGATACCAGTAGATACATCAGAAGAATCGGATTCTTATGCTGATTTCAAATATAAAAGTTTCATCTATTTTCAAATATAAAAGTTACGAAAAAATTGAAAAAATGATCAAAAGCCTAAAAAAATGTGTCTTATTTTCGAAAAAAGGAAAAAAAAACCCTTAGGTTATAGAATCTTAATAAAAATCAAACCATCAGATTCAGCGTAACAGAAAATCCTGCTGAATATACTACAGAATATACTGTGGTAATAAGGGTAAGAAAAAGAGGATTCCACAGTGCCTAGTACTTGGAGGATAACTCTTTAAGAACTAAGAATCGTTTTATTTGAAGAACTAAGGACAATGAAAATAAAAGTTGACTGTCTGAACTAGTTAAGGAGAAACCCGCACAACCATATATCTTGAAAAAAAAAATTAAAGAAAATCAGAAAACCAATTTTTGATGAAAACCACCTTCATATAGTTATGCAGTTTTTGGTAATAGCGGACGCCAAAATTAAAAAATAAGAAAAGTGGTAGAAGCAGCGCCGTATCCAGGATTTTTTTTCAGGAGAGGTTTTACAAAGATTTTTTTTTTTTGGGGGGGGGGGTGGTAAACAAAAAAAACCTCAAAAACGCATTATTTTTTATATTCGTTTTTGTTACATTTTATAAGTCGGACAAGCATTTCGGTAGAGGGGGGGGGGGGTTAAAATCCCTAACTCCCCCCCCCAGAATATGGTTTTCGGTAGTCGGCTCAGCCAAATATAAGCTAAAACATATACTACTAAACAGTTTGAGAAGGTGAAGCTTTCCTTTGAAGGCGCAGTTGTTTTTGGGAATTAAGAGCTTGTTGATGTTGGAATTTTTGCGGATAAAAAGCATCAAATTTAACTAATTTAATTTCCTTATTAATTTTTACATTTCAGCATGACAACATCCGCAAAGATGTGGTGCTGCCGTAAAAGTTCGTAATTTTAAAATATTTAAAACAAAAATCTTAGGAAAGCACGATTTTAGGCACGGACAGACATCAGATAGGTCCAAGGAGCAAACGATGTTTTAATTTAGGAATGAATTATTTGGTTTGTTCGATAGCTATGACTATAAAAAAGGAAAGCTTACTTCAATTATCATCGGTCTAATTAAAAAATGAGTAGTACCACTGAGGGTGCGGTGTCACCCAGCAGAATTAGGATTTTTTTTAATAATGCTTATATTTAACTTATTGAGATTTGGATTTCAATTGAAAGTCTAAATTGACTTTTATGCAAACTGAAAACTTCTGTAAGAAAGCAGCTAATTTATTTTTAAATACATATTTTTTACTCATTATAAAAGTTAGGGCTAGGGGTGCTAGACATATTTCTACACCTACTCTGCCTTTCTGGCAAGCTTGTGTCTCATCTTCTGCCCGTTATAAACGAAAGTTAAAAAACGGAGATAAAAAATAAATACAAATAATACTATATTTTAAGCTTTATAATTGAATTTATGGTTGGTTCTTAGTAACGTTAGATGGAGTTGGTCAATTATCTTCAGGGACTAACTGGAGCTGATTCTTTTATCAGTAAATTAATTAAATTAGTATTAATTAAATCAAAATCAAGTACAATACCTATGCATGTTTTACCATCCGTGGCCAACCTATATCCTACATGGCATAGGCAAGAGGCATGGGTGCATCCTCGGTCCTTCTTATCTTCCTCGTCCAGAGCGGACTGTACAAAGTTAGTCAACCTCATGGTGGAATCTAAACTTAAATGCGGCGACAGGGGTATGCTAATATCAACAACATCCTCATACTTCTCTTCGAAGGTTTGCTTCCTTGTAATTTTGAGCCTTGGTGCCGCTCCACGAGCGGTTTGCTCAACCGAAACTTGAGACAAATGTTGATGTTTCGGAAAATAGTGTTTAGTTCTTCGGATATTCATCTGGTTCTGGGTAATAAATGAGGGTTGTGTACGCCCCCGACGCTTATGGACATCTGAAAAGATAAAAGGTAATAACATCCATTTTGTTGGTGAAAATTATAAGACCTGTCAACATATCTGAGGTTCTGTCATTTCAACATTCCTCGGACAATTGCCATTGTTACAAATGGACATATATAATCCGCACTTAAAAAGGGACCATTTAAGCAGAGAACAATTTTCTAAAATAAAATACCCCTCCCCCTTATCCCACATATCTTAATAACAGGTTTAGGTACTTTCCTATAATGTGGACACCTATAAAAAGTCAAGTTTGGTTAATTCTAATGAAATAAAACAAAATAGGATGAATATATAATAGTTTATAAGCAAATTTGGGCTATATATTTTCACATTAGAGGGGTGGGGGTGGGGGGCAAGGCATTGCATATATTAAATACGTAACATAACCTAACCTAGGTACCTTTTTCTCCCCCTAATCCCCAAAAAACAACAGTTTAAATATTGTAAATTCAATGAGAAACCCTGTTCCTCGCTCTTAGATAACAATTACCCGCTTTACGAGTCCATCACTGCAGCTGCAGCATTCATTCGACTGTCTATAGCCGAGGTGTCCACATAATGGGAAAGTACCCTGTTTTATTTCCGGAATTAAAAAAAAATTATTTAACAATATCGAACCACATAAATTGAATCAAAACAGATGAACAGGGGGCACTAATTGAGGGGGGGGAGTTGTCCTCTCTATATTCTTTTACCCCCTAAAATTTTGAAAATATTTTTTTTTGTATTTCTTATTGAAAAATCGAAAACAAAACTATTCTGAATCTTCGTGAAAAAAAATTAGAAAATTCCTGCCACTCTCTAAATTCCGTTGAAATAGTCGTCTTAGTGAAGCCGTTAGCCCGCTAGACTTAAAATCCTTGGCCTCCAGGGCTTCGAGTCTTGGTGTCACTGGTTATTTGGTTTGGAAAGGAGTGCCGTGACTCTGTAAGCTTAGCCAGAGTCGACCCAGCTCTAAATGGATACATGGAGAAACCTGAGAAGTTAAACAGGAAGGGTGTGGATGGCCCTTCCTGGCTGAAGGGCCATGAAACGGAGATTAGCACCGCCGTTAGGGACTGTAAATTCCAATGCCGTATTCTTTCTTTTTTCTCTAAATTTTCGTGAATTGGGGCTCCTGCAAATGAGTGACAACAGGTTTTTGGTGATCATTTCAGGTTCAGGTTTTTGGTGATCATTTCAGGTTTTTGGTGATCATTTCAGGTTTTTGGTGATCATTTCAGGTTCATGTTTTTGGTGATCATTTCAGGTTTTTGGTGATCATTTCAGGCTCAGGTTTTTGGTGATCATTTCAGGTTTTTGGTGATCATTTCAGGTTTTTGGTGATCATTTCAGGTTCATGTTTTTGGTGATCATTTCAGGTTCAGGTTTTTGGTGATCATTTCAGGTTCAGGTTTTTGGTGATCATTTTGTAAAACCAGTGAAATGGGTAAGTATGTTAAATAACCAGAGCTATAAATGCAAAAGAAATAAACCTGGTATATTCTGGTTAGGGTAGAAAATTAAGTAAGTAATAGGATTGGTGTGGAGTTTGGAGTTGAGCAGGGTTGTGCACTATTCCCATGTATTGGATTATTTTGATGGATTTTGTCCTAAGGAACACCACTAAAACTTTGGGAGGAAATGATATCAAATGAATAGATAAACCGATTTCGAGAAACCGATTCGAGACCTCGGGAGGAAATGATATCAAATGAATAGATAAACCGATAATTTGATTTCGAGAGGAATACGCAAAAGTCTTGCGTAAGTCTTTGTGAAAAGCATTAAGTATTGAGAGGCCGTGGCATGGCAGTGATGTGATATGGTTTAAAAATTAATGGATACTCTTGCATTATGCGGGCCTTTCTAAAAAGTCAAGTTTGGTTAATGCTAATGAAATAAAATAAAATAGGATGAATATATAATAGTTTAGAAACAAATTTGAGCTATATATTTGCACATTAGAGGGGGTGGGGGGGGGGGTGTAAAGCATAGCATATATTAAATACGTAACCTAACCTAGCCTAACCTAAGTACATTCCCCCCCTAAACCCCAAAAAAACACAGTTTAATATCATATACGCAATAAAAATCACGCTATGATTGCCTACTCAATAGCGGTTAACACGTCAAAAACGGGTTTTATCATTGCCTACTCTATAGCGATTAACCCGAAAGGCCCACATAATGCAAGAGTACCAATTAATGTTAAGAAGACTAATTTGCTGGAATGGGAAATAAGTATGGATGAAAAGATAATTTCAGGTCACCGAGAGTTTAACTTACTCACGTGGGCATGTTCGTAAGGAAGGGGAGTGCGGTGAAGACAGTGACGTCAATTCATGAAAATGTAGAGACGAGTGCAAAATGTGTTTTTCAAAACAGGGGGAGGGTAAAATTTTATTTCAATCAATTTATTTCAATGAAATTCCAAAGAAGTATTTTTCAATCCAAATACCAAAAAAGGTATTCTTAAGAATCTAAGGGAGGGGGGGGCACAAAAAACAATTTGAGGAAAAATGTTCCTGTCCTACATTGACACCCTTGGGTGAAGAGACAAAAACTAAAATAGCAAAGACGCAGGGTGTTTTCGGAAGATGAAAAAAAGTTTAGTCTTAGAACTAGTATCAGGATACTATTAGCCACGTCAGTGCCTGTTGTTAAACTTGGTTCTGATACGTGGGCGCTTCAGAAAATTGAGGATGGTATGATACGTGTTTTTTTACGATGAAGAATATGGTTGTAGTATGGTTAACCGGGTTCTTTTGCTAGTTTCTTTCAACTTAGCGTGAGAAAAGAAAAATAATAGAATAGAACAGAGCAAAATAGAACAGAATAGATGGGAAATATATAAATTGGGCTATATATTTGCACATTGGGGGGGGGGGGGTAAATTATTTGGACAGTGGGAAGTCAGAAAACATTTTCTACTTCCTAATATCAGAACAATTGTATCTAGCACATTTTGTATGTAGACCCAAGGCCGTACCCAGAGGGGGGGTAGAGGGGTTTGAACCCCCCGAAATGTTTGTCTGACTCGTGAAAACGTAACAAAAATGGATATAAGCAAATTTTGTATGCGTTTTTTTAGCTTTTTTTGTGTAAGCCCCCCCCCCCCCCGAATTTTTGTTAGTAAAACCCCCTCCGGAAAAAAATCCCGGGTACAGCCTTGTGCAGACCCACTGTACTTTACCCACCCACCCCTCTAATTTGCAAATATATAGCCCCATTTTATTTCTAAAGTACTATATTCTTATCATACTTAGGTATATTTTGTTAGAATTAACCTAACGTCATTTCTTGAGCGGTAGGGGGTATATCATACAAGTACCTAAATTATTTTAAGACAATTTTAGATATTCGTTGAGTGACTGTATATCAATTAAGATGCATTTCGAGAATGTCATTCAATTCTACGTTATAAGAACAGAATAGAACAGAATATGCATATACTGATAAAATTCGGAATTAACTGAACATTCGAAAGTAGTCGAAATGTGACAAAAATACAAGTCGGTGAGTTGAGGAAACTGAGTTGGAAACAGTGTGGTACGAAATGAATCCAGGGTTTATGATTGTATTTTATTTCAAGTGGTGCCACCGACCGTGTTCCTTATTTTGTCATAGGAAAAGAAAAAAAAGGACTATTTCAATTCATATATTTCAGAGCACAATAAAGAGATTATTTAGATAGCACAAAGATAGCACAATTATTTTGACTATTAAGATTGTTTTACTATTTCCTTCGCAATAGTAAAAGAAGCCAAATCGTTGCCTGACAGGCATTTTTGTTTTGTTTTTGCCACTTTCTGGTTTTCATGACTGAAATTCCTTTGTATCTAAATCAACTATAAGACCTTAATCCAAGAAGGTTACACCAGACGAAATAGGGAGCTTAGCTTCCGGTTGAAGTCTTTCAACCTTACAACACCTAGAACAGATGACTTAAGTGCATACACACGAGTGTACCTTGCATAAACGGTAGTAGAGAGGTGATTGTGGTATCTATTGTGCCGACAGACCCCCAATCGGAAAGGGATTGTTTTGACTCTAAAAGGGTTGGAAGTGGCATTTTAAAGGGTTACTTCTGCAAAGAATGCCGATAGTTCGTACTTCAAGAATAAATTGCTTTTCCTGTCCATATATGGAAAGTAATTTAAAACCTTGTGGGTATCTGAATAAATATATTCCGTAGTTCAGTCATAATATTGCTAAAAATAGGATTATAATGAAAGCAATAAGAAATATTTAGTTTTGTTTAGATAGATAAATATACAAGCTGCAAATGGCATTTAAAGGTCTCCCGCCACGGCCTTCATAATGTTAATGATTAAAGTAGGAGAAAAAGATTAACAGTTAAGAGCACCCACAGGAGAAGGCAAGAGGCCTCCAATGATACAAATATGTATACAGAAGTCCATAATTTTGGCAACCAACCAATTAGACAAATTGGCATCCGACAAACAAGGTGAGGGTAAAGGCAAAGAGAGATTGCTGTTCAATATTTTTTTTTTTTAAAGTACGCTTTAATTCCATTGGTTTACTGTTGTGACGTATTTTCACAAACCAATCACATTACTCCTTAAGCGTATGTTATGAATGGAAGCCGATAACCCTGCCTTTTCTCATTTATTATTGTACTTATCTGCCATTGCAAAGTCAAAGTTTGAACCAATAAAAAGAACGGCGACACTGATTGGTTCTTTTGAAGGAAATCTTAAGCCAGTAAAAAGAAAGACACATACTCCAGTCTCCACCTCTCTCTTTTTCTATAGACAAAATCCAGTTGAGCAAGGCTGTTCCATAAAACAAAGAAAATATAGAAGACCCAAGAAAGACAAGTTACCCTTTGGTGGTTTGGATGTCAACATTCCTTCTTGAACTGTACATCCTTCTTTTTTCCTTGGGTGAACAGTAGACCCATCGGGACAAAGGCATTTGTAACTCCCAAGGGTATTCACACATTCATAAATACATCCACTGGTTTCCTCTAAGCACTCATTAATATCTGGAAAAGAAGATGTAACACATCTCAATTGTTATGATTAGCAAATAAAAAGAAGAGAATCATGCAGGAGTAAGGGCAGCTTCAGGGGCGCCGAATGAAGGGGGACTAGATTTTGAAAATGTAACCCTAAGAAAAATCGCCAGATTTTCGAAAGAAAGAAAAACACCCTCAAAAATTAAAAGAATTTTAATGAAAATTGCACCATCAGATTCAGCATATCATAAAACCCTACTGTCGTTGTTTCAAGCTCCCATCAGCAAAATTGTGTAATTTTGTATTTTTTGCCAGAAGAAACATCACGGATGCGTGTTTTGTTGTTGTGGTTTTTTTTTTTCATAGGGCTGATGGTATCGAACCAATGGTCTTAGAAGATCGAGAGAGGGTTCATTCGAACAGAAATTAAAATTTCTAGTGCCCTTTATACCTGACCAAAAAGATTAGAGGGCGACCAGCCATCTTCCCCAAACTCCTTTTTTCCCCAAACTCATCCGATCAAAATATTGAGATAGCCATTTAACTTTAGCGAGAACAGCGAGGTTTAGAGGAGAAGGGCGACCCCCCTCCCCACGCAGGGAATAATTTCCGTTCATTTTGAATGTTACTGTTGCTCCTTACTTTCAGTAGAAAAAACTTTTTTTTTTGTTTCATTTCCGAAAAAGAACTTGTAGAAGTCAAAGAAGCCTTGAATGACCTGGTTTTTATTGACAAACGTATTGATTCTGGCTAGCTTACTTAACACCTCAAAACTTTAGAGCCACCTGTGCTTCCAAATGCAACTATAACATAAAGAAAGGAGTGGCGTTAATTCAAGAACATTTAGGGGGAGATAGTGAGTGTATTTTCGAAATCCAGAGAGGGGCAAACTTCTTTTTTTCAATGAAAATACGAAAAAAGGTATCTTTCATATCTAGGAG
Organism: Artemia sp. Qi Xiang Cuo; assembly: GCF_049724085.1. Classification (NCBI taxonomy): domain Eukaryota; kingdom Metazoa; phylum Arthropoda; class Branchiopoda; order Anostraca; family Artemiidae; genus Artemia; species Artemia sp. Qi Xiang Cuo. Next base: position 11,061,027 of record NC_142801.1, read on the forward strand.
GTAACACAAAATCTAGAAGACACATGTCGCCCTGGCCCCCCCATATAGGTCATTGAAAGAATTCACCTCCGATTGATTCTCTGCCCCCACCCCCCTTCTCCCAAAAAATTTGCACCTACGTGTATGCTCGTATTTTTGCCAAATTTTGAATTTGTATTTCCTATTTCCTTTATCAATCTTATTAGTGTGAACTGTCTATGGAGACCATTACAAGTTTACTATTTATCCAGTAAATAATACTTTTAAAAGGACACACTTAGCTTACATTCAAATGGTAGAAAAAGGTTGACACATGAACCTAGGTTAAATACCCACTTATCACCTTATTTACCGACTATCATTAGACATGCCCTTTGTTCAAATATATCGACCGTCCAAAATAAACTATGTATGGACTTAAAAATAATAATATAAATATTGACCCTTAACGCAACCTTAAGAATGGTCCGGAGCATTTGAAATTACATACACATGAATAACTCTTACCAGCCAAGGAACCTGCTGGATGACAGGCATAAAAAAAACGTAGTCTATGCTCTTTTGTCAGGGCCAGAGAAAAAAAAATGCCTCCCCCTAAAAAAAATACAAATATTCAAAAATTATATAAATGAAACTTTCCACTCAATCCCTCGGCGTTGGGATAAATCAGAGTATATTTACCGAGCTATAAATAAGATTTGTCACCTTTTAATGAGACCTACTGACTGTTTGTTAACTCTGTATTGATATTAAATAAAAAAAAACAAGTTTTTTTTAACTGAAAGTAAGAAACGGCGTTAAAAATTAACACGTACCAAAATTATTCCGCATATGAAAGGGTGCTGTCCCCTGCTCAACGTCTCGCTCTTTACGCTAAAGTTTTTTTGTTGTTTAACAAAAAAAAAGCTGTGAGAAAGTCAAACTTTAGCTTAAAGAGCGAGGCGTTGAGGAGGGGACAGCCCCTTTCATATACGGAATAATTTCTGTTCGTTTTAAGTTTTAACGTCGTTCCTTACTTTCAGTTAAAAAAACTTGTTTTTTTTTATTTAATTTTTGAACGTTTTTGAATTAATGCAGGTTTTGATTTTGGCTCACCGTACATGAATAATTAAAACAACATTTGCATATTATATTTGGTTAAATGGCTTTCTCGAAACTTGTTTAATTTTATTTACGAACGTTTTTATTAGTAATAAATATACGTAACTTAGAATTAACTTACGTAACGACCTTCTATATTCATAAATATTTAACACGTATATTAGGGGGTTCGCCCCCTAGTCAGTACCCTGCTCTTTAAACTATAGTTCGAATTTTTTTTCCAGTTCTTTAAAAATGACCTCTTAATCACAATCAGTTAATCAGTTGAAAAACTTGTTTTTTTTTATTTAATTCCTGATCTTTTTCTTTAATAATGCTGCGAAATCCGGCACCCCCTTCATAGCAATGTCCCGTCCCCCCTGAAAACTTCCTGTATGTAAAGATCCTTCCATATAGCCCCCGACCCTCTCCTTCCCCCACCTACCGGAAAAAATCTCCTCTGAAAAAGTCTGTATACTTCCCAATAACCAATACTATATGTTAACATTGAGTAAAGTTCATAACTTTTAGCCCTCCCCCTGGGGACTTTGGGGAATCAAGTCATCCTAAAAGACATTTTTATCATATTTTCGACCATGCTGAACAAAATGGCTGTCTCAAAATTTTGATCGGGTGACTTTGGGAAAAAAATGAGCGTGGGAGGGGGCCTAGTTGCCCTCCATTTTTTTTGGTCACTTAAAAAGGGCACTAGAACTTTGAATTTCCTTTCCAATGAGCCCCCCCACGATATTCTAGGCCCACTGGGTCGATACGATCACCCCTGGAAAAAAAAAAAAAAAAAAAAAAAAAAACATAAAATCACCCAACCGTGATCTTTATTGTGGCAAAAAATGGAAAATTCCACATTTTTTTAGATAGGAGCTTTAAACCTATACAGTAGGGTTCTCTGATACGCTGAATATGATGGTGTGATTTTCATTAGGGTTCTATAAATTTTAGGGTTTCTTTCCCCCTTTTTTCAAAAATAAGCCAAATTTTCTCAGGCACGTAACTTTTGATAGGTAATACTAAACTTGATGAAACTTATATATTTGAAATCAGCATTAAAATCTGATTCTGTTGATGTATCTATTGGTATCAAAACCCCGTTTTCTAGAGTTTTGGTTACCATTGAGCCGGGTCGCTCCTTACTTTACAGTTCGTTACCACGAACTGTTTGATATACTCGCTTACCTAAATGCTTCAGGCATAAAAGATTATACTCTCTTGTGAGCATCCGAAAACCAATTAACTCTGATTGCAAAAGTACTCGGGAGCAGGGCTGCCGCCGCGGTCAGTTCCTTATGTACTACAATTGCCTAAATTTGCGTGCTACACGGCGATTTTAGGTGCTACGGTAAAAAAAAATTTTGCGCCGCGACACTTTCGTGCTACAGGTGGCAAACCTACTCAGGAAAAACCGTTACCTACTGTATAGCATCACGTGAATGTTTTCACATTAGTAATTACATGGGTGTTAGGGATCAAGGGCGGATCCAGTATTTTCTTTCGGGGGGGGGGGTTACTAATTTTTGCTCAGTTTTCAACTAATTTTACTGATTTTTACCTAGGTTTTACTAATTTTCGAATCGGTCAAAAATTTCGGGGGGGGGTTCAAACCGAGTAACCCCCCCCCCCCTGGATACGGCCTTGTTAGGGATACTTCCCAATGGAAAACAGTGAAATTCATATTCATAACTATCGAAAAATCCAAGCCTAAGCAAACAATTTTTTTTTCTTTGCCCGGAAAATCCTTAAACTACCAAGTACACTAAAAATGGAACATGATTCTTTAAACTGGCTATTTTTTTTATTTTTTTTTAATCCCACCTCCTCTCCTCTCAGTGGCACTAACATTAAAAAAAACTACTTTTAAACATTACAAAAATCTAAATGCCACCTACACTCTACATTTTACTAAAATTAGCGGCCAAAGAGTGGTCTTCGCATTATTGTACTTCTACTAAAATAATTTTTAATCCATATTAACAATAAAATAAAATTCTCTCCCGCAGAGAGGACGTCCTCCCTCCACAGGAAGTCCCCGCTTGCGGTGGCCACTTACAACAACAGACAAAATTTTCGCAAATTCCAATTCTTCAAGAAGCCGCTACTTAAAAAAAAAAAATATATATAAAAAATATCCCAATAAAAAATAAATAAAAAAACCAACAAAAAACCCAAAAAAAAACCTCTTTTACATTATCATTTCAGCTTATTTTTACAACACACAAAAATAAACACACTAATATTTACGAAAAACAAATAAGCTGAAATGACCACCAAACCCCATTTTTAAACTTCATTTATTTCCTTTTTTCCTATTTTTTCTTTTTTTGGCTGCTAATTAAAAAAGAAAAAAAAACAATTATCAATAATTTTCTTTGAACTACCTTACTGGCAACGCTGTTTTCTCACTCACTCACGCAAAAAAAACTATCTCTTACCAATAAAAAACTCAAACTCTCTCCTCTACTTACTTTCTCACTCTCTTTTTCCACCCACCATATTTACAAAAAAAAATTCATAATTCAAAATAAAAAAAATACTCTCCACTCATTTCTTATCTTCAATAATTCCATTTTCTTCTCAATTAAACTCCTAAAACCCTCTAAACACACCACTTTCTTTTCCTTCTACTCCACACATAATGACACATATTTCCAATAATATAACACAGATAATTTTTCTTTTTCACTTCCAAATCAGAATTTATGTCAAATTTCACCAGCTTCTTCTTTTCTTCATCACTTTGAACTTTAATTTTGCACTTTTCACTTAAATCAAAAACAAACTGAAAATTCCCTTATTTTCATTACACTTGATGAACTCGTGGTCTAAACCATCTTCCACTACTTCAAAACAAAAAGAGCATTTTTTATCTTCATTTCTCAGGAAACGTGACACTCTATTTCGGTAAGGCAAAATCATAAATTGGCTATGAGGAAACCAGGTACTTAATTTTTAATGAAATTAAGTAAAAAAAGTTTTTTTTTAACTGAAAGTAAGGAGCGACATTAAAACTTAAACGAACAGAAATTATTCCTTATATGAAAGGGGCTGTCCCCTCTTCAACGCCTTGCTCTTTGCGCTAAAGTTTTTTATTGTTTAAAAAAAATAGAGCTGTGAGACAGAGTCAAACTTTAGCGTAGAGAGCGAGGTGTTGAGGAGGGGACAGCCCCATTCATATACAGAACAATCTCTGTTCGTTTTAAGTTTCAATGTCGCTCCTTACTTTCAGTTTAAAAAAAACTTGTTTTTTTTATTTAATTTCTGAACGTTTTGAATTAATGCAGCTTTGATTTTGGCTCACCGTATATGAATAATTAAAACGAAAATTGCATATTGATATTACTTTTATATGATTTTTCGTACGATATGACAGATACGATACAATAGAATTTTGTTCGATCACAAAACCCTAAATCACAAAGGCCGTTTAATTAGAATTAATCAAAAAAAACTTTTTCCACAAAATAAGTTTTTCAAAGAAAAGTAAAGAACTCCATTAAACCAAAAATGAGCAAAAATAAAATCAAATAATCTTACAAGCGTGAAACTACCACAAATCGGTATCGATAAATAAATGAAACCCAAAACGAACAGAAATTACAATAAATACTCGAGTCAAACTCAAAACGAGCAAAAATTAACATGAGTAGGGATCAAAACCCCTATGCCTTTCCAAGGCCAGAACATAATTTGTACTTTGCTGAAAAAATATAAATGTTTTTACTTTTATAACTTTAATAAATCAAATAATATTAACATTTTGATTAATAAATATCAGTATATGTATATTAAACAGACAATGCACATTCATTTGTATTTTTTCAGTTAAGTGCAAATTATGTTCTGGCCTTGGAAAGACATAGGGGTTTTGATCCCTGTGGCATAGGCATTTTGGTTAAAAACTTATTTTGTGGAAAAAGTTTTTTTTAAATTAGTTTCTGTTCGTTTTATATTGACATAGTCTTTTCAGGGAAAAAGAGAACAATACTTTCAATTTTTTCATTTTTTTTTCAGAATTTTTAGTTTGGCCTGCTATTTGTATACTGGAGAAAATTTTTCAGCAATTTTTAGCAACATATACCCTTTCAAAAATCTGGAAACAAATACTAGTGTTTAATTTAGTTCATACCTTCTCTAGTTGACCTGAAACAGAAAACTTGGTACCATTCGCCAAAAAATATATTTACTTTCTTTGATAGCTTGGATAGTTTTTAAACATAATGGGTAAATGGGAGGGTGGGCGTGGGAGGGGGACTAGTCGACCTCCAGTTACGTTCGACTATTAAAAAGGGCATTAGCCTTTTCTATTTTCAATCGAATAATCCGTTTTTGAAGTTCCTAAGACAACTCCTTCGATACGAAGTGCCCTGGTCTAAAGGAAAAAAAATACATTGTACCCACATCGATCTTTACTATAAAAATGTCAAGCCTTCCAATCACTTTCGACTATTAGGGCACACTGAAAGGGCACTAGGTCTTTTAATTTCCAATCGAATGAGCCCTTTTTGAGTTTCTACTACAACGCTTTCTATAAAACCTTATATGCACCCGGGGTATAAATTACAACCCTCACCCTGAGGGCTTTGAGGGGGGATTGTCATCCTCAAAGACCTAATTTCCAGAACTTTCAACTACGTTAAACAAAATTGCTATCTAAAAATTTTGATTGGATGTGTTTGGGGAAATGATGGGCGTGAGAGGGGCGTTAGTTGCTCTCCAATCACTTTCAAATATTAAAAAAGGCACTAGCCCTTTCAATTTCCAATCGAATGAGCCGATTTTTGAAGTTTCTGCGACAAGGTTTTCTGTAAAAACCTTATATGCCCCAGGGCATAACTTACAACCCTTGCCCTGAGGGCTGTTAGGGGGTTGTCATCCTCAGACATAATTTCTGGACATTTCAACGGCGTTGAACAAAATGGCTATCTCAAAATTTTGGTTCGATATATTTGGGGAAATGGTGGGCGTGAGACGGAGGTTACTTTCACTCCAATCCCTTTCGACTACTAAAAAGGGCACTAGCTGTTTCAATTTTCAATCGAATGATTCCTTTTTGAAGTTTCTACGACAACGCTTTCTATAAGAAAAAACCTTATATGCCCCCAGGGTATAACTTACAACCTTCCCCCTGAGGGCTGTGTGGGAGTGTCATTGTCAAAAACACAATTTTTAGAACTTTTAACGAAGTTGAACAAAATGGCTATCTAAAAATTTTGACTGAATTTTTTATTGGCAATAGTGGCCGTTAGAGGGGTGTTTCTGTTACTCCAATCAGTTCCGAATATTTAAAAAGGCACAAGCCCTTCTAATTTCCAATCGAATGAGCCCTTTTTGAAGTTTCTACAACAAAAATATCTATAAAAACCTTATATGCCCCCAGGGCATAACTTAAAACCCTTGCCCTGGGGGCTCTAAGGGTGTTATCATCCTCAAAGACCTAATTTCAAATTTTTTTTAACTACGTTGAACAGAATGGCTATTTAAAAATTTTCATTGGATGTGTTTGGAGAAAAGGTGGGCGTGAGAGGGGGGATAATTGCCCTCAAATCACTTTCGACTATTAAAACGGGCACTAGCCCTTTGAATTTCCAATCGTATGAGCCCTTTTTCAATAGCTTTTAATAAAAACCTTATATGCCCCTAGGGCATAACTTACAACCCTTACCCTGAGGGCTGTGGTGAGAGTGTCATCCTCAAAGATATAATTCCCGACCTTTCAACTACTTTGAACAAAATGTCTATTTTAAAATTTTGATTGGATGTGTTTGGATAAATGGTGGGCGTGGAAGGGGTGTTAATTGCCTTCCAATCACTTTTGACTATTAAAAAGGACACTAGCCATTTCAATTTCACATCAAAGGAGCCCCATTTGTATTTTCTACGACAAAGCTTTCTATAAAAACCTTATATGCCCCAAGGGCATAACCTACAACCCTTGCCCTGAGGGCTCTGGGGGGGGGCTATCATCCTCAAAGACCTAATTCCCAGATATTTAAACTACTTTGAGCAGAAAGGACATCTCCAGGTTTTGACTGGGTCTTTTTTGAGAGATGGTGGGTATAGGAGGGGAGTCAGTCGCGTTTCACTTAATGCCTACTAATCAATAGGGCGCTAGTTGCTTCGAATTTCAATCAATTAAACCCTTTTTGAAGTTTCTGCGACAACGCTTTCTATAAAAACCTTATAAGCCCCAAGGGAATGACTTACAACCCTTGCCCTGAGGACTGTGGGGAAGTGTTCTCCTCAAAAAGATAATTTTTATTGGGAAATCAACTACGCTGAAAAAAATGGCTATCTCAAAATTTTTATTGGATGTGTTTAGGGAAATGGTGGGCGTGGAAGGGGTGTTAGTTGCCTTCCAATCACTTTTGACTATTAAAAAGGGCACAAGCCACTCCGATTTCCAATCGAATGAGATCTTTTCGAAGTTTCTACGACAACTCCTTCGATACGAAGTGCCCTGGTCAAAAGAAAAAATAAATAAATAACTAATACATTGTGCCAACATCGTTCTTTTCTTATGCAGCACGATTGCGCTGCCTATGATAGATAGCTCTCTTGAAAGTACTAAAAAAAACTTTAGCGTAAAGAGCGAGGTATTGACTAGGGAGCGAGCCCCCGCATATAAGTTATAATTTCTGTTCGTTTTAAGTTTTAATGTTGCTCCTTACTTTCAGTTGAAAAAAATTTGTTTTTTCTATTTAATTTCTGATCGTTTTTTTAAATAATGCTGGGAAATCCTGCTCCCCCTTCATAGAAATATCCCTTCCCCCATGAAAATACCCTCCATTGAAAGATCCTCTTACGTGACACCCTCCTCTTACCCCTCCCCCCACCAGAAAATCCCTCCCGAAAACATCTGTATACTTCCCAATAACCAATAGTATATGTAAACAATGGGCAAAGTTCATAACTTGCAGCCCTTGCCCTGCGAACTGTGGGGGATGAAGTCATCCTCAAAGACATATTTATTAAAGTTCCGACAATGCTGAACAAAATGGCTATCTCAAAGTTTTGATCAGGTGACTTCGAGAAAAATTAGCGCGGGAGGGGGCCTAGTTGCCCTCCAATTTTTTTGATAACATAAAAAGGGCCCTAAAACTTTTAATTTTCGTTCAAATGAGCCCTCTCACGATATACTAGGACTACTGGATAGATACGATCACCCCTGGAAAAAAAACAACAAAGAGGCATCCGTGATCTTTCCTCTGGCCAAAAATAAAAAATTTCAGTTTTTTTTAGATAGGAGCTTGAAACCTCTATAGTAGGGTTTTCTGATACGCTGAATCTGACGGTGTGATTTCCATTAAGATTCTACTACCTTTAGGGGTGTATACCCCTTTTTTCGAAAATAAGGCAAATTTTTTCAGGCTCGTAACTTTTGATGGGTAAGACTAAACTTGATAAAACTTATATATTTGAAATCAGCATGAAAATCCATTTCTTTTGTTTTGCTCCTTACAGTTCGTTACCACGAACTGTTTGAAAGACCTCCATAATTATGCAGTTAGGTAGTTTTAGGCTTAGCGGGCACCAAGTTTGAAAATAGGGAATGAGTATGAAAAATCAGCAGAAAATGAGCAAAAAAAATATTTTTCTGCTCTGCAGAACACTCGATAAAGTTTACAAGAAGGTGAAGGCACTAAAGGACTTGATATATGTATCATTTTTTGAGCTAAAACATATGTATTTGTTCGATATGGCATACTTTGCGCCGGCTTTCAAACGGAGATGTCGTTCAGGGTGGACGCTCTTTTTTTGCGCTTTTATGGCCACAAATAATTGCTACAACAATTTTCGGTTAGCTTGCAGAAACATAGTTAGTAGCCAACAAAATTTGGTACGAACAATTCGTGGGATCTCACTAATTGGGCGGAGAATTCAAAAATGGAACCTTCGAATCACAGTTTATATAATTATCCAGTATAATCATTCCATATCTCACCCATTATAAAAACCCGGACCGAGGTGCAAGTGCTCCGAAGAACGTAAAAACATAAGCGGCATTAGATCTTTTCACGGGTAGACAAGTCAGACGCGAAACAATCTGAAATAAGTGGAAACCCGCTATTACGAATAATGCACTTTGTAATCATTTCTCATTGATATACGCAAACACACTTTTCGCACCGAGAACCAAGACCAGAAATGATCTGCGATAAACTTACTGGATAATTCTATAAACTGTGCTTCGAATGTAACCAGTTCAGATTTGAAACAGTATTTCTAACCTCAAAACAAGCATATACACAATAAAAAACTATTATTTCTCAACCGCCCTGAGTTTGAAGAAATCTGCAACTTTAATTTTATTCTTTGATTTTTTTTTTTAATTTGGTGCTCAAAATCCATCAACGATTTTCTCCAATGACAAACAGAATTGTTAGAGAATTGTCAGAATTTCTAGTACCAACTTTCTTTCAGCTACCAAAAAAAAAATTCTACATATTTTTTAGGACGACAGGTAGACGGCACCTTCAGACGGCACTTTTAATATTTTGATGTGTAACATAAATTCTTTTTCATAGTACCCCTCCGCGACACATATGTGCGATGGGAAAGATGAACACAAGTCAAGGGAGATTAGTAAAATCCAAAGATTAATATCATCACGATCAGAAACTCCTTACACGGGGTTGGATTTTGTATTCAAATAAAAACGGCAGAACCAGAACATGGCCAACTTATCAATGATCGCTTGTCTTCTTGTAGCGATTTGACCCTTCCAGGTAATCAATTCGTGAATTATGTGACACAGCATGAGGCAGGGAGCAAGGGTGATTTTTTGTCTATACTTTTTACAGCCTTTCGAACAGACCTCCTTGATTATACCCCAAACAGATTTCGCTGAAGGTTGGATACTTTCGGTACTAATATAAATATGTACCGCAGTGATAAATGACTCTATTTTGAAGCCATAACTCTGTCAGAAGCCCAATTGAAAATGGGATTGTTAGTGTTCGGGAAAAACAAGAAAAAATAATTGAAGTTAAGTGATTTTAGTTCTTACTCAGTTTCAGTAGAATGTGTGACTTTTTTCTACAGTTACTGAATACTTCTCAAAAACACCAACTACAGTAGAAATTTGGAATATAAAATATTCTAAATATATATACAACTAATAAAATTAATTAGGTTGACAATAAAACTAATGAAAATTACTTGTTAATTTTAGAGATACAGTTTGAGCGTCACTCACGTTGTGTCAAAACTATTTAAATTATGGGCTTTAAGCCCAAGCTTTGCTGGACACGACCTAAACTCGACTCTATTTTGGGTTAAATCTCGACCCAAGAGCGATCATACAGCAAACATCCTAGAAGGTCAGTCAGCCATAAATGAGCCAGAAGCCCAATTGAAAATGAAGTTGTTAGTCCCCAGTAGTTTAAGCTGTGGTGCTGTAATTGACACGAGGTCAAACTATGTAGTGGATGGGCATTAAGCTGGGCTTTTCTTAACACGACCTCACCTCAACACTAATCGGAATTCACTCTCGACTCAAAACAGATTCTGTATAACAAAAAAGGAAATATAAAAATCTAGACAGGCTGTTGGCCAAATGTCTGATGGAAGCATATCTGAACGGGAAATTGTTAGTCTCCAGTAACAAAAAAAAAATTATAAAAAATATATAAATAAAATAAAAAATGATAACGATAAAATAAGTATTATCAAGGGAGCCAGGCTAGTAAGCACGCGTTTGTTTTACTGGGCACAACCACGGAAAAACGAGTTAGAGCTTTGGTGCCTTAATTGACTTGAGCCAAAACTGTCAAAAGGATAGGCTATAAGCCCCAGCTCTGCTCAACGCAACCTGAGTTCAACTCAAATTCAAATTGAGCCCCGAAATAAAACCACTCCAATTAAAGATGATTTACAAATGGGTTCTTTGAACGATACGATCCTTGTCATTCAAAGTTTTGGCTAATGGCAAATTTAGCCAGATCTTGCCGCTTCCCAAAGAGTGAAGCGACTAAGTGGGCTTTATAGGTTTTAAGGGAACCTTACAGATTCCCTTAAAGCCTATTGTGTAGGCACATGATCATGGCAGCTTCGAAACTGACTTTAATATTCGAAGAAGGTTTGTTTCTTATGATATTTTTCATAGGGTCAGGCTGCTAAAAATTTATTGCATGTTACCCCACTAGTTAACCTTTTACCTAGACCTTCCCCTACAGTTGTGCCAGTTGAAATTGTTGTAAAGTCTCTTCCTGATTTAAATTGTGTTAAAAGATTAACCTAGCTGTCAATATCTTTGTTGTAACACAGTTTCAGCTTGTCACGGAATCCAAGTGATTTCCTTGAATTTATGTTTAACCAGTTGTATGAAAGGTGATTAGATTCCTAGAAAATATTCATAAACCTGTAGAAAGACAAGTAGTATACCCTTAGATAGGCAGAGTCGAACTTATCTATTATTAAATAAAAAAACAAGTTTTTTTTAACTGAAAGTAAGGAGCGACATTAAAACTTAAAACGAACAGAAATTATTCCGTATATGAAAGGGGCTGTCCCCTCCTCAACGCCTCGCTCTTTACGCTAAAGTTTTTTATTGTTTAAAAAAATAAATTTGTGTGACCGAGTCAAACTTTGGCGTAAATAGCGAGGCGTTGAGGAGGGGACATCCCCTTTCATACACGGAATAATTTCTGTTCATTTTAAGTTTTAATATCGCTCCTTACTTTCAGTTAAAAAAAACTAGTTTTTTTGTTTAATTCCTGAACTTTTTTGAATTAATTTTATTTTGCATGTTAAATTTGCATATTAATTTTATTGTTTTGGCTAAATGGCTTTCTCGAAATTTTGTTATGAGGTAACTTAAGAATTAAGTTACGTAACGAACTTCTATACTTGTATGTTTTTATTACGTATATTAGGGAGTTTACACCTCGCTCTTTAAGCTTAAGTTCGAATTTTGTTCGAATCACAAACCCCTGAATCACAAAGGCCGGTTAATTAGAATAGATAGCTCTTTTGAAAGTACTAAATAAATCTTTAGCGTAAAGAGTGGGGTATTGACTAGGGGGCGAACCCCCTCATGTACGTAATAATTTCTGTTCGTTTTAAGTTTTAATGTTGCTCCTTACTTTCAGTTGAAAAAATTTGTTTTTTTATTTAATTTCGCATTGTTTTTTAAACAATGCTGGTAAATCCGGCACATAAGAATGTCCCTTCCCCCACGGAAGCATCCTCCATGGAAAGATCCTCCCCCAGCCCCCCCCCACCAGAAAAAAATTCCTCCTGAAACGTCTGTATACTTCCCATTTACCAATACAATATGTAAACAATGGGCAAAGTTCATAACTTGCAACCCTTCCGCTGGGAATTGTGGGGGATTAAATCATCCTTAAAGACATATTTATTAGATTTTCGAAAATGCTGAACAAAATTTTGATTGGGTGACTCTAAGAAAAGAATTTGCATGGGAGGGGACCAATTTGCCCTCCAAGTTTTTGGGTTTCTTTAGAACGAAACTAGAGCTTTTAATTTTCTTTCAAACGAGCTCCCTCACGATATTCTAGTGCTATTGAATCTGTACGATCATCCCTGGGAAAATAAAAGAAAAACAACGATAAAACAAATAAACACGCATCCGTGATCTTTCTTCTGACAAAAAATACAAAATTCCACATTTTTGCAGATAGGAGCTTGAAACTTCTATAGTAGGGTTCTCTAATACGCTGAATGTGATGTGATTTTCATTAAAGTTCTATTACTTTTAGGGGCTGTTTCCCCCTTTTTTCGAAAATAAGGCAATTTTGATGGGTAAGATAAAACTTAATGAAACTTATATATTTGAAACGAGCATAAAAATTCGATTCTATTGATGAATTTATTTGTATCAAAATTACGGTTTTTAGAGTTTTGGTTACTATTGAGCCGGGTGACTCCTTGAATACAGTTCGTTACTACGAACTGTTTGATACACAATATAAGTGTGTTGTTTTAGCTATGGCTTTGAAATAAAGAAAGACTTTTTATATGAAACATCTATGGACTTGAATATCTTGCTCTGCGAAATGGTATACTAGTTTGTAAGCACCATTGGATGGACTCGATCAACTATTTAACAACAAAAGAAAAGCTTACATTGTTTTAATGAAATCAAAAGATATATTTATTCAGGGATACCCTCCCACGGGAGACCATTCCAAGTAGTTGTAAGGGCCTTACAGAGCATTTCTTCGAGTACCTAAAGCTTGTTCCGGTACCTGTTAATTATACGGAACACACTCAAGAATTTCGGTCTCTAAGATCTGACAAAAACCGTTTTGCCTTTCGCAATCGGTTGTGATTTGGTTATTCTAAAAAAAAAAATAGTGTAGTTATATTTTAATTAATTATTTAATATATACAGGTGGTTAGGGTTTAGGTTATATTATTATTAGGTTATAATGTGTTCTGCGTGGCCTGCTTTCCATAATTCTTTGTGGTTTTTTCCATAATTTTGTTTCTAAAGCATTACATTACGATCATATTTTGGCATATTTCATTAGGATTAACCTAACTTTACTTCTTAGGTGTGTCCCATATAATTAACAAGCAAGTTTCATCTTTTTCTTCTGCTTATTTCGTTTTCTTTTTCTTTGTTTTCTACTTGCATTCCCAAGTAGAAGTACGGCAGGTAAAAATTCTCAAATGCAATAAACTACACAATCGCTCATGGCTTCCTAAACATGCTACATTTGACAGTTATGCAACTCAAATAGTAATTTATGAGTAAATATTTGAAAAGGTTACTCAGTCACCTCAATTTTTTTTACTACAATTTTGATAAATGGACAATCAAAACTTATATGAACACCGTCAATTGTCAGCATATATCTGCTAAACAGACCCATAAAATGAATTGTTGTTTATTAAACTGTTGAAAGCTTGTTTTTGGCCAAACCTTGTTGTCATGGTGTAATTGCGAACATAGTTTACATGTTCGTATGGTAATTGCAGCGTAATATATGGTTACTTTAGTAGTAAAGTATTGTTTTACCTAATTGCCTCTAACAAGAATGTTTGTATAATTTTCAGCGATTTAACTTATTGGCCAAGTTAAATCGTATGAATAAAAGGTTATAATTTGTAAGTGTGGTAGTTGTGTCATGCGTTCCAAGGATAGAGGGGGGAATTTAAGTTTGCAAGTAAGTTCTTAGCACGTGGGTTTGCAAATATTTCTAATTGCTGACAACACAAGGAAGGAAATCACGAGCAAAGCTATACAATTTGCAAATTATTCTAACATTCTGTTTTGTGTAAAATAATATTTATATTATTTGAAATATATAAAATCTATTGAACTTCATCCCGTAGAGTTTACTGAAAGCATATTAACAATTTAGCAAAATGAATAAATACCAAATTTACATTTATGTTGTTAAATTTGTGTCTGTTCGTTTTATTTATGATGTGACGATGCAAGAATTTCGGTATAGGGAATGAAAAAAGTTAATTGTTTTTTAATTACTTTGCGTGTAGTTGATACTCCATGTCCTCTTGGAGCTTGCGATAAATATGTTGTAGACCAGAGATTTCCAAAACGTGGGTCGCAACCTAGCATCGGGTTGTAGGAAAATTTTGCTGGGTCAGGAAAAGAAATTGCAAAAAACGCGGAAAAAATTGTTTTTGCTTAATTTTTGCAACAGCTACACATATGAGTAGTGGTATATGTATTTTTACTCTTTCGCACAGCTTTATCACCTGTGAACGCGCGTTCGACTGCGTTGGGCTTTTAGCACTTTTAATAAAGCTTTCTATTTTAATTAAAGGACCACTGTGTTTCAGTAGCCGTTCTTATCAATTTTGACAAACAGTCAATCTTTAGCGTAAACAGCAGGTTATTGAGTGGGGGAACCCCTTCATATACGGAATACTTTATGTTCGTTTTGAGTTTAATGTTGCTCCTTAGTTTCAGCTAAAAAAAACAACCTTTTTTTATTTAATTTCTGATCTTTTTTCAAATAAAGCCGGGAAATCTGGCTCCTCTTCCCTAAATATTCTCCCCCCCCCTCACGGGAAATTCCTTCGTGAAAATTCCTCCCGTGTAAAATACAACCCCATAAAATTCCCTCCATATAGTTCCATCATCGCTGAAACCCCCCCCCCCCCGTATAATTTCTTGCGGACAATTCAGCCTGAAAGATTCTCCTTAGCATACTTTCATTTGAAAAAGACTTTAAATTCTAACCGTTTTCTCGATCACTCCGGAAATCCCCCTTCCGTCGAAATTACTTCCCGGAAATCCAAACACGCTGAAAATTTCTCCTGGACAATTCACCCGGGACATCTCCACTTGCAAAATTGAGTTGGTAAAAAGAAAATAAGACAATTAAAAAGAATTTCGTAAAGGAATTCTGTCAAATCCCCCTAGTGTAAAATTTCACTTCTTGAAAATTCCCCCCCCCCCGGAAGTTTCCCTCCCCAAGGAAAATTCTCCCTATGGAAACCCAGGCTAAGCAGAACTAAATAAGCTATTTTTTTATGTTTTTATTGATATCAAAATTCCGTTTTTTAGAGTTTATGTTACTAATGAGCCGAATCAATTCTTACTTACAGTTCGTTACCAGGAACGGTTTGATCCATCCATTGTTCAGATTAAATGTTTTTAGACGATTTGCCTTCCCAAACAGCATCTATGCTTATTGCCTGATTTTTTCTTCATAAAAAAAAACAAAGGAAAAAACAAAGTTTAATTCATTTACAAAAGTTTCGAATGAATACAGCTGTTCATTTTCCGATTACTTAAATTATTCTTATATAATCTTATTGAAGTTTTTGTGTATGAAAATGCAAAGAAATAACCTGATATTATTGAAAATGCTGTTTGTAAATAAACGGTTCTTTTATAAGGCGGGTATAAAAAAATTTTTAAGCTCATACCAGGCCATGCTCAAAAAAGTTTGAGAACACTTATGCAGGCAGTAATGAAAAATTGGTAATTAAAGACAAGAAAAAGCTGCCTAAATTCTAACCTGGATTTTGGTACATAAGGAACTGTAATTAATGAATCTGATATAGTATGGGAAACTTAGGTTTTATGATATTGAGCTTTTACATGTGTTTTTTTATTAATTATTTTTCATTGTGCTCAAGTATTTGCGAAAAAGACTTAGCCTAAATTTAAAATTAGTAACTTCAAAAACCCTTCAGTACCCAATTTGACCAGCATCAAACATCATTAAAATTGTGACACTATTCAAATCGTATGATTGTATTAAAAAACTGATCAGAGATACAAAAAGTATCTTTTAGTGATCTTTTAGTATCTTTTAGTGACTTCATGAGTAAATCATAATATATCTTCCTAACGGCTGAAAGCATGACGCAAGAAGCCATGAACAAAGCAAGATTTGAAGATGAAGAAAAAACAACCAAAAACAAGCTTAAATTACAATTGCACATCGACATAATGCAATCAATTTTTTGTATCTTCAAAGGTTCTTAACAGCTTTTTACATGAGAACGTGCTAGTAACAGAAGACAGGCTTATCCATCAATTTAATCCTAATGGTGCAAAAGTTGTACCATTAATGGTGCAAAAATTACTCTCATAAACCCTGTAGTAGCGCTTTTTCTAATTTTATAACTATTCTTATTTTGCTAGGCAATGATTTCTGATTATATATGCTATAAACGTTGATTTTTGGTTTGGAATTTGACGTGATAAATCAAGGGGTTTCATACTGGCATTCATAGGTGTTCATAATGAGTGCGTTTGGACCTTGGATTTTAGTTGACTAGAGAAGTGGTTCTCAAACTGTGGTACGCGTACCCCTTGGGGGTACGGAAAATGTTTTAGGGGGTAAGCGGTCAGCCAACAAAAAATAAAACAATCCTTTAACTCTAGGACTGGCAATTGTATTCATATTTTAGCTATAGTTTACTTAGTACTGGTAACTGAGAAGGGGTACCTAAAATATTTGTGGGTAAAAAGGGGTACAGTGTTTAATTAAGTTTGAGAACCACAATAACTTCAAGCGTAAAACCCCCCGTAGTCATCACTACTGATGACTATATATATGACTATATATGATGACTATATATATATATATATATATATATGTATATATACTATATATATATATATATATATATATATATATATATATATATATATATATATATATATATATATATATATATATATATATATATATATATATATATATATATATATATATATATATATATATATATATATATATATATATATATATATATATATATATATATATATATATATATATATATATATATATATATATATATATATATATATATATATATATATATATATGTATATATATAATATGCAATGCATTTTCATCAATATTTTTTCTTTTAAATCCACTCAAATATATAGAAACGAATTGGTGACGCATTTACTGATTCCCAAATTCAAAATACTATTTTAGCAAACTAAACAAATTGCTTCGAAATTACCAACTGACTCTTTAAAAGTTTTATTTGGGAAAAAATGTTCTATAATTTTTTATTTTTACCGAATTGCAATTGGAATTATAAACACATAAACAAAGAGCTCACTCTATAAAAGAGATACTAGGGATATTCCTATAAGCCCAATTCAGGGGTGTCCCGAGGGAGGGGGCAGGGAGGGGCGCCCCCCCCAAAAAAACTTTTTGGCTTTCGGTAAAATTTTCAGCGAAGGCAAAAATTTCGGCAGAAATTTTGCAAAATTGGCCGAAATTTAGCAACATTCTTGATTTTGGCATAAAATTCGACATAAATAAGGTAGCAATTTCGTAAAATTTATGAAGATAACCCCCCTCCCCCATATAACATGAGCCTCAGGACGCCCCTGGCCTAATTTATGATGACTTAATACAAAAAGAATCAGGTAATCCTCTTCCTCGTTTTAAACCAAGATCCTTTGGTAGCATTAATAAAAATAAGGTTAGTAGACAAGCTGCTTTAATCGCTAGGAACAGAACTCTTGAATAGCTTTTTCAATTTTTAATAGTCTTTCATTTCTTCTGGCTTGGTTTTTCGTTTTTGATTTTGTTCCAATATTTCTTCTGCTTTGTCTAGCGTTCACTTCAAAAGCTCAGTTTTTTTTTTCAACTTTGCCTATTGTTTACATACACTATTGGTTATTGGGAAGTATTAGGGATTTTTTTGTGGGAGAGAGAAGATTTTCTGTGGGGCAGAGGCAATTTATATGGTCAGAATTTTTCGTTTGGAGGAAAGTTTCAGGGGTTGAGCTTTATATAAGAAATATTACAGGGGGGAGGGGGTAGACTTGCCAGAATTCATATAAAAATTTATTCATTTCCGTGGAAGTCGGGGATGGAGTTGAAATTTTTGGTTGTGTTAAGAAGGAAGGGGAAAGGGGTAGGGTAACCTCAAATTTTGTGTTGGGGGGAAGTACTAAATATATTTTCGCCTCTAACCAGCCTAGAAGTTTTTGCACCCTCAGCTGCTATGCGACTTAGAATCAGTTCATGGTTAGGTAGTGAGATAAATCATAAGATTATCAACATAGCACATGCGCAGTATATTGGGAACGGCTTGAGACATCATGTTGAAACTTTCAAGAGCCGTTGGGACGTCAATTGAATCTCAATTTTTTTTAGATTCACTTCCCCGGAATAGTCTTTCATTGCTTCTGGCTTGTTTTTTTTTTGCTTTTGTTTCAATATTTCTTCTGCTTTGTTTAGTGTTCACTCCGAAAACTTTTCTTTTTTTCAGCACCGAGGATAGTTTGGCGGAGGCCTTGCCAAAATATCCTTTTTGTCTTTTTGTTCCATTTTTTTTCAACTGGCAAAAAGTCACCCTCGTTTTCTTGGTTTTCTTATTTATTTTTGTATTTTATCGTTCTCTATCAATTGCTGATATGCTATTTTGATATCCTGGATACGCATAGTTCCTTCAGAGTTGCCCCTGTCCCCTCCTTTTAGTAAAGACCCATCTGGAGCCCCTAGGCGGCTTATGGTGAAATGGAAGCAGACGGGTCTCGTCGTGATTGCAGCTTATCACCCGCATGACTGAAGATGGATCCATGTGGAATAAGATCTTATCCAGAAGATCTTAGGCCAAGAATATTTACCAAAAGCTTTGGCCCGTGATCGGTTGACACTTGAAAATAAGCTTCGAGTGGAAATAACCTCAAGAATAACCTCAAGCTATTTTGATATCCTGGATACGCATAGTTCCTTCAGAGTTGCCCCTGTCCCCTCCTTTTAGTAAAAAATTTGAGATTCAATTGACGTCCTAAAGCCTCTTGAAAGTTTCAACATGATGTCTCAAGCCGTTCCCAATGTACTACAGATGTGCTATGCTGATAATGTTATGATTTATCTCACTACCTAACCATGAACTGATTCTAAGTCGCATAGCAGCTGAGGGTGCAAAAACTTCTAGGCTGGTTGGAGGCGAAAATATATTAAGTACCTCCCCTCGACACAAGATTTGAAGTCACCCTACACCCTTCTCCTTCCTTCTTTACGCAACTAAAAATTTCAACTCCGTTCCCGAGCTGTGCCAGAGAAGTTGTAGATATGGTATTTTGATAACCTGGATGCACAAACGGTTTTTTTATTTAGCTCTACCCTCTTTCCTAGGTCATAATTCAGTGTCCACTTATCCTTTCTCTCCTGCACACTCCTAAAAATTTTGTACATGATACACCAAACCGTCCCCGAGATATTACAGATTTGCCTAGACTATAAGTCCCATATGGGCATATATTTCAAAAAACATTTTGAGAATCAGAGACAACAATTGTTTAGGCCCTTATTCCTTATTTATTAGAATTATTTATTAGAATATATTAAGAATTTCCTTATTTCAGGATACAAAACTGGGGGTTCAATCGCCCAGCTTCTCTTTTCCTTTCTCCAATAATGTCTGAAAGTTCCAACTTTATCCTCCAAGCTATTGCAGGGATTAAGTAGGCTATGACTTCACTATTAGATTTCATTTCATTTCGTCTTGGGATTCATTTGTTCATCCACACCAGTATCTATCATCTTTATATTTGATACGATTATTCATTTTGATTTCAGTTCAATGTGGGTTTCATTTATTCATTAATACTGATGTCTGTTCATTTTAAATTTCAATATGACTTTATTTACTCTTGTCTTAGGTTTTAGTATTGCTCTTTACTTTACTTGAATAATTATTTTTGTTGCAATTTTTTTTTTTTTTTAACTCATATACAAGTAAAGAGGGTTCGTACTCCCATAAAGAGGGTTCCTACAGCCTCAATCCTCCGCGAAGCATAATAATGTGCCTTTTATGTAAAACATTTAATTGAAAAACAAGAGAAAAAATAACCCTGGATTACAGACATTCACATACATTGTTATTATGGGTGGGGGGATCATAAAAATATATTTAATAACTTGAACAAGAAGTAACCAGAAATTCAAGAAAATTTTGTTAGGAGGGGCTATTCCGTAGCCCTTCCCCCTAAACAAGTCCCTAATAAAAGAACTGTAAATAAGTTTTAAGTAAATGGTAAAATAATATTGTACTGCAGGAACTTAAGGGAAAACTGCCCTTCTCTAATGTTTGGGTGTCTTTTCTCATTTTATGATTAAATCACTCTTTACTTGTACAAAAAACGTTTTTAATTTACCAACCTTCAAACTCAACAGCTTCATCTGCTTATCTATTTGTCATGATGTGTCTATTGTCTGTCTATTGACGGGAAAAAAACATTTTGATTACATACGGTTGAGGCTATTTCAGTTTCGAAATTGGAGCTCTTTTATTTATACCAGAAATTCTTATTTTCTTTGAATTTTTTTGCCCGAAGTCGCTGAACATTCACAATGAGCTTTGGTTACACCACCGAGGGGCTGCTCACTTTCTAAGATCGCTTATGTTAGATGGCTCACACTTCACGTAGCGTGAGTGAGGTTCACGCTATGTGTGCCAAACGTAGTACGAAGAGGAATGGCAGAACAATCGGCGCTTCGAGATGTAAACGAGGTGTTAGAGTGGAGGTAACCCCTTGGGGAGCATTGGCTAAGATTGAAAACTGAACAATAAAAAAAAAAAAAAAAAAAAAAAAACAACTGAAAACAATACTACATACAATACAACGTTAAATAGCAGAGCCTTGGGGGAAGAAAAAGGCAATAATAAGAGTAACATTTCTTCATAAATAGTTTTTATATTTGGTACCATACTCCTGTATTATTCAGAACACACTCGATAAGTTTGCTGAATATAGATAGCTATCTTTTTTGTTTTCTTTATTGTTTTGTTGTGTTGGTGTATTTTTGCCACCCCCTTGGACAAGTCTCTACTTCTTGGGGTGGCTGCTAAACTGATGTTAAATTGGTTGTTTGTTTAGAATAAATCTCTCTCACTCTCTCTCTCTGAATGTACGATCTATGTAAACTGGTTTTATATCCACAAAGACAAATCACGGGTCACATAATGCATTGGGCTTGTATAATTTGGGCTATATATTTGCAAATTAGAGAGGCCGAGCGTGTTTTGATGTATGTTTGTTTTGAATAATACAAGAGTCCCTAATATTTTTTTTAGGCAAATATTTCACGGCCTAAGTAATAAACACTTGTAGGGGAGGGCAAGAGGAAGTGGGGAATACCCCTCTGATAAACCGAATATTAGGAAACAAAGTGCAAAATATAGTATTACCATTACTCCAAATAAATATAATTTTCCGGTGAAAAAACTATTATCTCAAGACTTTCCCTATCAGATATAACTTCTGTGATTCATTTTTCCCATCATACAAGGCCGTATCCAGGGGGGGGGGGTTACCCGGTTTGAACCCCCCCCCCCAAATGTTTGTTTGACTCGTAAAAACTTAACAAAAATGGACGTAAACAAATTTGTATGCGTTTCTTGAGGTTTTTTGTGTAACCCCCCCCCTAAAAAAAAATAGTAACCCCTCCCCCCCAAAAAAAATCCTTGATGCGCTTCTGCCCTCATAACTGGCAAAAGAGTAAAGTTTGTAAAGATGATAAATACGTAACATTACTTTTGCATTAACAAATTTGTGACGAAACTCAAAATTTCAGTTTTAACGAAAATACTGTAAATAGCGTACAGTTTGAGACACCTCCCCTTCTACCAAAATGTTAAAACTAGAGGAAAGGTTATCTGAATAAACAGACTGGGAATGTACTTTTCTGGAAAATGACCCCCCTTCCCCTTCACAATATTGATAATGACCCAGGTTCTAGACCATGGAACAAATCAGAGGATGTTTAGAATTATCTAGGGACAATACTGAGCTTTTCAAGCATCAAGCACTTTCTATTTACCATGCTCCAGTAAACCCGGTTCACCCCTCAATAAGTTTTTGCTTTAATGTGCAGCAAAACATGCTTAAATATTTTGCCTTTTAAGTCCGATCAATTGTAGCATTTCAAAAAGTGTTACATTGCACAAAACAAATTTTACACCAGAAACAGATTTACTGAAATTGTGTTTCTGGTTTTTTTACTGTTTAAGGACCAGCTGTTTGTCTAAGAAAAACTACTCGGGTATCCAAGGTACACCAAGGTATCTAAGGTACACTCAGGTATCTAAGATACACTAAGAGAAGGTTCATATTAAAGATCCCATTTTCACACTGTTTTTGTGATTGATGAACATGAAATAACTAGGCAAAAGAAAAAAAAACTTCTAAATGTCATGACAACGATATAAGAAAATAGGTTATACCCATCGATAAAAATTCATTAGTTTAAGAGGGTTGACTGTAAATCTAAGCTTTCGAAAAATTTTAAATAATGCTTTCAGTGTTTATATTAAAAAGAAATGAGAAATGAGAGATAAATACAGCAAAACGACTATGGGTATATGTAACAGTCAATGGCAAGTTTCGACCTCCTTGAAATAAATCATTTGCATGTGCTTGATAAGACTTATTCCGTGGCCCAAACCGTCACGCTTCTCACTAAAATGAAATTTTTTATAGGGGTATTGGTCAATTATTACGAGCACGAGGCCCTCACCGGGCCCCTCACCGGGCTAAACTGCAATGCCATTTCTACCAAGTAATATAATTTCTTAAAATAAATTAAACCCCTTAATGACATCCGATTATAATATAAGTAGCAGCATATCCAAAAATGAAGATCAAAGTTAAAAAAGGTTGTTTGCCAAATAAGAGCCATATATATTTCAAATATACAATTATAGTATTATACTCCTTAAAAAAATTATGAAACAGGAATATGTATATTGCTTTAAATTATCAACTTCACTCCATGTCAAGTTGGTGTGAAAGCACTTTGAAAGCTGATTTTGTTTAATTGGTTAATATTCATTTTTTTGTCATTTTCGACTCGCTCGATTTTAAAAAATTTGCATTGCAATTAAAAAAAATAAAATAAAAGAAACAAACATGTAGAATAAAGGGATGGGAGGGGTGGGAAAAAGTGGAAATTATAAGTGATTTAGCCGAAACTTGAATTGATTATGTCTTTAAAAACATTTAATGAAGGAATTCTTGTAAAAAAGAAGGGATACATTATATTGTTTTATCACCTTACTTTGTAGAAAGGAAGTGAAACTGTGAGGTCACCAAGGGCTACACCCCTCAGTGACTGAATCTCAATGACATTCCTGCCTAGAAATCTAATGAATTTTGAAAAAAAAAACATCCATGGCTTGAAGTAAGAAGAGATATGAAAAAACCAAGGAAAAGCATAAGTCAGGCAAATCTAAATTGTAAAAAAATAGAATACACAAAGCGGAACAAAAAGACTGGCTTAAAAAAAACGGTACTTGTGCACTAATTGGTACACACGGCTATAGACTGCATCAAGGAAACCAGACACGAAACCCGCAAACGGGTACTAGCAATAGAGAAATGGAATGCAAAGCGTCGTTTTCATTGCGATTACAATATTGAAACTGTTGTTTTTTGGGGGGAGGGAGAGGTACCTAGGTTAGGTTACGTATATAATATATGCTATGCTTTACCCACCACCACCACCAGCACCCTAATGTGCAAATATGTAGCCCAAATTTGTTTCTAAACTATTATATATTCACCCTATTTTTTTATTAGCATTAACCAAACTTGACTTCTTTCGTGTGTACCATTTAGGGCACAAGTACCCAAAAAACTAACGAGTCACCTAATTACACCAACAGCAAAAAGGCAACTGAAAAATAAATCTTGATATTGAATGAATAATTAAACATTCCTTTGAGAATTTATTGTATCCAAGTCACTTATATCAGCAAGTCTGTTTCCAGGTTTATAATAAGTTTCTTAATTTGGACCACCTGCCTGAACATTTTCCACACTACTTTATATGGGAGTGGTTAAAATAGTGTCATCCAAATACAATCATTTTTTTATATTTTGTTTTGCGTATTTTATCTAATCTTACCTAAAACTTATCTAATTATCTAATTTTATCTAAAATTTTGGTTTGCGTATTTTATCTAAAAAGAAATTTTTGTTTCTTTTTGGACCAGGGACGACTGAACAGAGCTCTCGTCCGAAATATTTAAATTAAATTCTTGCTCTTACCGGCTGCTATTTTTTTCGCTGTTATTTTCGTCGTTGGCAACTAGAAGGGACAGTATGTACCTCGCCTGTCTCCTTTACAAGTAAATGGAACAGGAGGGCAGTTGCCGCCTAGATTACCCCCCCCCCCCATTAAATTGTGAAAAATACAATTTTTAATATTTTCATTGAAAAAAACGCCGTTTTTGGGTTACTGTCAATAAAAAAAAATCGATATTACACCAAAATTACTACCACTAGGTTCTGAAAAATTTCTTTGTCCCCACCCATTATATACGTTTTTGTGAATTGACACCTTTGCTCCTTTCGTGAGGGGCCATGCTAGCGAAAAAAAGGCTATGATACCTGAGCATGTTTTTCCATCATTGTCAAGCTGAAATCCCTTATAACAAGAGCATACTGCTTGCCCTTCCACGACCTCACACTGCTGATCGCATCCAAAATCTTCACAGACATCACTCTGCTCATCAGCATATGCAATCAAAAAACAATAAATTGCCCAAAACAAAACTGTTGACCGCTTATCCATCTTAATCAATCATAGAGTCACTTTCATGAACTGAATTGTTAGTTCTTAGGACGTTCTCAACAACTACCTTATACCGTAGCTAGTTAAGAACTCAACCCGTGTCTACCCGCGTTGGTGGCCAGTTAAAGGTAACAACTCCAAAGGCTGTAGGAAACAGCAAAGAAGTGTAGTCTACCCCCTTCAAATTGGTTATCAGATACTAACTTCAAGAAAGATTTATCGGTAGATCATGGAATGCTGGCTCTAAAGTAATGAGTAGTCTCCCATTGGGATTTTGTTCATTTTGTAACCAAGTAATTGAGAGAAAAGGTTTACATACTTGAAGCCATTTTAAAGGAAACCGACGGTTCTAAATTAAGAACAAGCAGTTAAGTACTTAGCATTTATACCTTTATTTAAAAAGGAAAGCAAAAACAATTTTGTCGACAAAAGGAAATGGAATTATATATATATATACATTACTGAATGTAAATGTTGTTTTAAGGCGATTTTTAAGCAGGTTTGGGGGAAATAGAATCGGTGAGCGTGAAAGCCCCCGTTTAACTTCCCTTGCAATTGAACCCATTTAACCCCGTTCAACTGAACCCCCATTTAACTCAACTCCTGTTTAATTCAACTCCGTTTGACTGAATCCTCGTTCAACTGAACCCCCTTTTTACTCAACTCCAGTTTAATTCAACCCCCGTTCAATTCAATCCCTTTCAACTCAGCCCCCGTGCAACTGAACTGCATTTAACTGAACCCACGTTCAAGTAAACCCCCGTTTAAATCCACTCTAACGCAACTCAACCCCCATTCAACTCGCCCCATGTTAGACTCAACTCCCTTTTAACTCAACCCTCATGTAACTCAACTCAGTTTAAATCAAGCCCTGTTTGACTCAACTCAACCCAAGTCCTAAGAGTAAGTTAGAACTAGCACTGATTAAAAACTCAAAATTTACTTCTCGCTTCAGTTACTTCTCAAATATTATAATTAGCTTATTTTAAAACATGTGCATGGGAAGGAGGGAGGGACGTTGAAGGAGGGAGGACAGGAAGGAGGGATGGAGTAGCTTTTTCTCTGATCGGACTTAGATTTTAGTAGGCAGTTGTCTCTAGTGTAGGAATACGCAATAGCGAGAAAGAATAGAAAGAAAAATTGAGAGGTATAGGGAAAGCACCAAAATTTTACGTCTTAACAATTTTTCCTGAAAAAAAAGCTCTAAAAGAAGATTGCTATGGCAGCGATTATTATACTTAGAAGCAGCTTTCAATAGTGAATCAAACGTCTTTTTTATTTGGAACTTTCGGGTGAAGTTATTTAACAGGAATTAAATAAAAAAACAAATTTTGTTAGCTGAAAGTAAGGAGCCACATTAAAACTTAAAACGAACAGAAATTATTCTGTATATGAAAAAATTCTGTTTTTTATAGTTTCGGGTACTATTGAGCCGGGTCGCTCCTTACTTACAGTTCGTTACCACGAACTGTTTGAAAAAGCAGTAACCAGTTAAAGCACGCTTCTATGGAGTGTGGGAAATAAAACCATAAGTATGCAATTTTTGGATGGTTACCTATTTCAACGCCCTTACAATATTCCAGTCACCCACTAGGGTTGGAAAAAAAGAAAAGAACAAACGACCGGGTATCTCTTTTTTGAAATTCCCAAGAATTGGTATCGAAAGGAATTTTAGTGTTGAGATGAATAAATAGCATCTATTATTAACGAATCAGCTTTGCATTTGAATGAATTTTTTTCACTTGGTAGTTTTTTTAAAATCTTTTTTTATTATTTTCAACTTGGAAATGGAACTGGGAAGAGAGTATTCAAGAGGATACCAGTTTAAGGGTTTTCGATTATGGAAATTTCAGTCTTAGACCTTTTATGTTTTCAATTCTTGATTTTCCAGAAATGACAGTAAATTCCAGAAATGACAGTAAAATCGTATTTTGGTGCCATAAGGCATTTTATGATGGCGGTGCAAAGATGAAATTATAAAAAGCGTTTAAATGCGAGCCTTTTTCTTTAATGACCTTAAACAGCGCTCTACAATGTTCTAACGCCTTATTGGTACTGGAGAAAGAAAAAGAAAAAAAGAGACAGAGCTTTTTTAGCTTAAAAAATCCGATAAATGTATTTCCATAATAACTTTTATTATTCAGATGAATTTAAACAATAGCTATGATCCCTGAATCAAGTATTAACGGAAATTTTTTCTATCGAGACAGAATTTTTTTTTTAACGTGTTTTTAAGCTTTTGGCTACTATGGGTCATGGCCTATTACTGTAACCATGATATTCTGGTGTATTTGGACCTGGGGCAGGGCCGTATCCAGGATTTTTGTTCAGGGGGGGGGGTTACTAATTTTTGACTTTTTGGGGGGTTTTTATTAATTTTTGACTCAGTTTTCGACTAATTTTACTGATTTTTACCTAGGTTTTACTAATTTTCGACTTATTTTCGAGTCGGTCAAAAATTTCGGGGGGGGGGGGGGGTTAAAACCGGGTAAACCCCCCCCCCCTCCCCTGGATACGGCCTTGACCTGGGGTATGAAAAATTTGCTAATTTTAAGTATATACGACAGAGGGATAAATCATTGTTTTTAAAAGAGGGGGGGGGGATAGTTTGACATTCAAGCATAGAAAAAAACTAAGAATTAACCAATTAATAGAGACCATTTCATTTGAGTCAACTTTTATCACTTGTAACGAAACGGGGTGAATCACAGTTTTTAGTTAGATTGTTGATTATAGGAGGGTTGAGCTGAATGAGGTTGATTTGAGTGAGGGTTAATTCAAACAGGATTGCGTTAAAGGAGGATTAAGTTAAGTGATGGTTGAATTACACGGGGGGGGAGTGAGTTGATTGGGTACTCAGTCAAATGGGGGTTAAGTTGCACAAACTCTGGTTAATAGGGGTCCAATTAAATGAAAGTTGACTTACATGGGGCTTGAGTTGCATGCGGGTTGAGTCAAATTGGGTTGACTTGAATGGGGGTTCAGTTAAAGGGGTATTGTGTTAATCGGGGGCTCCGTTATGTGAGGGTTGTGTTGCATGGGAACCAGTGAAGTCCTTTCTTTTACACCTAGCCAGGCTAGGCATATGCACGGAATTTTTTTCGGGGGGGGGGAGGCAATAACAGAAACAAATTTTATGTTTTGATTTTAGTAAGAAATGCGCATAAAGTTGGGAAAACGTACGAGTGGGTGAGTCTCATCCTCGTGTGTCCCTAAGTCGAATATATACGCCTGATCTTGCCAGTCAAAATCTTGAAATGTTCAGTATTTCTAGTAGTTTTCTATGTTTTTCGTATATTATACTATTTTTTTTAACTTGAGAGAATTCCTGAAAGGACCCCCGTTCCAAAGTAAGAACTCATTGTACACACCTACTCCTACTTTCGCTTCGGAGTAAAATTCTCTTTTCTGGATGATACGTCTACTCCAATTATGCCCTCACAAAAAAATAGTATTACCCAGATTCGAACACATATCATAGCTCTCCGAGTTCATGTTTCTACCGCTTGAATTTTTTGCAACTTATGACTTTTTTTTACAGTTTCTTATGTTTTCCATATGCAAAATGTGGCTACTTTTGTTTTTTGGAGTCCCCTCTCTAAAAATAATGCTGGGTATCCCTTTACAAAACAAATTCCTTTATAATTTTTGATGTTTCAAAACGGCTTGTCTTATAAGGCTAATTTTTACCGAAATTTTTTGTCGCTGTGCAGATTGGGGTGCCAAGGTTCCCGTGCAACTGAACTCTCTTTTAACTAAATTTTATCCAACTGAACTCGATTAACTGAACCCTCGTGCATCTCAACCCCGTCTAACTCAATCCCTGTTTAATTTGACCCTGTTTATGGCTAACCCCGTTTAACTGAGCCTCCATTCAACTCAATCCCCAATCAACTGAATCCTCATTTGACTGATTATTTCTAGCTTAAAGTCTTGCTTGGATCCTCTGATCCGCTCTGATTCTCTGATTTTTCCGAGTCAAAGAGTAGTTTTGATCATTGCAATTTAACGAAACACTTTCGCTGCCATCAGATTGTGGTCTCAGTCCAAGTCAGCTCATTTATACCAGTAGTAACCATCTATTGAATTTGCTGGGGCCCCCGTACCATACAGGTTTTTCTGGTAGTCCTATTCTACAGGTCATTACACCTTTGCCAAGAGGAACGAGTATAACTTGATTGGTGATTAGGATTTGAATAAAAGGAATAGTTTTCTTTACAATTGATTACACAGGTGATGTTTTGGAGGGTTACCAAATTGGTGATTAAGACGGACTTTGTCTAATTCTAGCCGGAAACTCAGAATTGATAGGAGGCAAGATAAAAAAAGGGGTAATTAGTGATTAGATAACTTTTTAACGTGAAATCTCTGAATAAAATATTTTTGGAGAAATTATTTAAAAGGTATAGTTTATTTTTTTTTAATGTATTTTACAGCTATTAGCAAAACGTCTTGCATAAAGAGCACGGTATTTCGGAGAGGGCAGCTCGCTTCATATACGGGATAATTTGCAATCATCTTAGTTTTTAATGATGTTCCTTTTTTGTTATTGCGAAAGGGTTACCAAATTGATGATTAAGACGGGCTTTGTCTAATTCTAGCCGGAAGCTCAGAATTGATAGGAGGCAAGATCAAAAAAGGGGTAATTAGTGATTTGATAACTTTTTAACGTGAAATCTCTGAATAAAATATTTTTGGAGAAATTATTTAAAAGGTATAGTTTATTTTTTTTAATGTATTTTATAACTATTAGCAAAACGTCTACCATAAAGAGCAAGGTATTTCGGAGAGGGCAGCTCGCTTCATATATGGGATAATTTGCTTTCATCTTAGTTTTTAATGATGTTCCTTTTTTGTTATTGCGAAAGGGTTACCAAATTGGTGATTAAGACGGGCTTTGTCTAATTCTAGCCAGAAACTCAGAATTGATAGGAGGCAAGATAAAAAAAGGGGTAATTAGTGATTGGATAACTTTTTAACGTGAAATCTCTGAATAAAATATTTTTGGAGAAATTATTTAAAAGGTATAGTTTATTTGTTTTAATGTTTTTTATAGCTATTAGCAAAACGTCTAGCATAAAGAGCAAGGTATTTCGGAGAGGGCAGCTCACTTCATATACGGGGTAATTTGCATTCATCTTAGTTTTTAATGATGTTCCTTTTTTGTTATTGCGAAAGGGTTACCAAATTGGTGATTAAGACGGGCTTTGTCTAATTCTAGCCGGAAACTCAGAATTGATAGGAGGCAAGATAAAAAAAGGGGTAATTAGTGATTGTAAAATTTTTTAATGCTTTTACAATCGGAGATGTTTGTTTAATATTTGCAAAAAAGTGGTAATGGAATTTGCGAATTGGAGGAGATGTCGTGATTATGTACAGTATAATACACAGGTGATGTTTTGGAGGGTTACCAAATTGGTGATTAAGACGGGCTTTGTCTAATTCTAGCCGGAAACTCAGAATTGATAGGAGGCAAGATAAAAAAAAGGGGTAATTAGTGATTAGATAACTTTTTAACGTGAAATATCTGAATAAAATATTTTTGGAGAAATTATTTAAAAGGTATAGTTTATTTTTTTTGAATGTATTTTATATCTATTAGCAAAACGTCTATCATAAAGAGCAAGGTATTTCTGAGAGGGCAGCTCACTTCATATACGGGGTAATTTGCATTCATCTTAGTTTTTAATGATGTTCCTTTTTTGTTATTGCGAAAGGGTTACCAAATTGGTGATTAAGACGGGCTTTGTCTAATTCTAGCCGGAAACTCAGAATTGATAGGAGGCAAGATCAAAACAGGGGTAATTAGTGATTAGATAACTTTTTAACATGAAATCTCTGAATAAAATATTTTTGGAGAAATTATTTAAAAGGTATAGTTTATTTTTTTTAATGTATTTTATAGCTATTAGCAAAACGTCTATCATAAAGAGCAAGGTATTTCGGAGAGGGCAGCTCACTTCATATACGGGATAATTTGCTTTCATCTTAGTTTTTAATGTTGTTCCTTTTTTGTTATTGCGAAAGGGTTACCAAATTGGTGATTAAGACGGGCTTTGTCTAATTCTAGCCGGAAACTCAGAATTGATAGGAGGCAAGATAAAAAAGGGGTAATTAGTGATTGGTTAACTTTTTAACGTGAAATCTCTGAATAAAATATTTTTGGAGAAATTATTTAAAAGGTATAGTTTATTTTTTTTAATGTTTTTTATAGCTATTAGCAAAACGTCTAGCATAAGAGCAAGGTATTTCGGAGAGGGCAGCTCACTTCATATAAGGGGTAATTTGCATTCATCTTAGTTTTTAATGATGTTCCTTTTTTGTTATTGCGAAAGGGTTACCAAATTGGTGATTAAGACGGGCTTTGTCTAATTCTAGCCGGAAACTCAGAATTGATAGGAGGCAAGATAAAAAAAGGGGTAATTAGTGATTAGATAACTTTTTAACGTGAAATCTCTGAATAAAATATTTTTGGAGAAATTATTTAAAAAGTATAGTTTATTTTTTTTAATGTATTTTATAGCTATTAGCAAAACGTCTAGCATAAAGAGCAAGGTATTTCGGAGAGGGCAGCTCGCTTCATATACGGGATAATTTGTTAATAGGCTAATTTAGACGAGGTTACGTGCGCGCACGTAACCTCGTCTAAATTAACTTTAAAAATGAAATAAAGCTATGTCGACTTTGCATGTCTCTCGTGTTGTCTAAAAAAAAAGACCAGTCTGGTTGAAAACGTGGAGTTTTCGTACTGCTCACTTTTTTGCAATGTGTAGGAAGCAGTGGGGAATCCCTGGTCATTTGGAAAGGTGCCAAGTAAAGGCAAGCAAATAGCATGCAGTTTCAAAACGTGTTTCATCACGTTTCTTGAATGAAGTATCTGTACTGTATATTCAAGAGGTGGAATCAATAAAGCGCTTGTTACTTAATTACAAATACTTACATAATTTCTTGAATGAAATTTCCGTATTGTGTATCTAAGAGTTGACTTGAAGAAAGAAATTTTTACTTACTGAGAATGTTTTCATAATTTCTTTAATTAAATTTCTACATCATGTAAGCCAAGTGAAAACTGTTTGTGATAAAGAGAAAAAATATTAGTTATTTGAGACTTTTTTCATAATTTCTTGAGAGAATTGTCTGTACTGTATATCCGAGAGGTGGAATCAATAAAGAGATTGTTTCTTACTGGCAAATATTTTCATAATTTCTTGAATGAAATTTCCGTACTGTGTATCCAAGAGTTGACTTCAAGAAAGAAATGGTTACTTACTGAGAATTTTTTTATAATTTCTTGAATTTAATTTCTACATCGTATATCTAACTCGTGAAAACAATAAAGAGTTTGTTACTTTCTTAGAATTTTGTCATAATTTCTTGAACGAAATGTCTTTTTGTTTATCCAACAGGTTAATTCAAGAAATAATTAGCTACTTAGACTGAGAATTTTTTCATAATTTCTTGAATTTAATTTCTACATCGTATATCTAACTCGTGAAAACAATAATGAGTTTGTTACTTACTTAGAATTTTGTCATAATTTCTTGAATGGAATGTCTTTTTGTTTATTCAACAAGTGAATTCAAGAAAGAATTTGCTACCTAGTTACAATTTTTTCATAATTTCTTGAATGAAATTCACGTATTGTGTACCCAAGAGTTGACTTCCAGACAGAAATTGTTACTTACTGAGAAATTTTTCTTAATTCCTTGAATTAAATTTCTACAGCGAGCTGCTAATTGAAAAAAATGAAATTGTTACTTACTTAAGATCTTTTAATAATTTCGTGAATGAAATTTCTACATCGCGTAGCTAAGTGAAAATTGTTTGTGATAAAGAGAAAAAAAAGTTACTTAGTTTCGATTTTTTCAAAATTTCTTGAATGAAATATCTGTACGCTATATCCAAGGGGTGAAATCAATAAACAGTTTCTTACTTAATTACAAATATTTTCATCATTTCTTGAAAAAAATTCCCATATTGTCTATACAAGAGTGGTCTCCAAGAAAGGAATTGTTATTTACTGAAAATTGTTTCATAATTTCTTGAATTTAATTTCTACATCATATATCTAACTCGTGAAAACAAAAAAGAGTTTGTTACTTACTTAGAATTTTGTCATAATTTCTTGAACGAAATGCCTTTTTGTTTATTCAACAGGTGAATTCAAGAAAGAGTTTGCTACTTAATTACAATGAAATTTCCGTATTGTGTATCCAAGAGTTGACTTCAAGAAAGAAATTGTCACTTACTGAGAATTTTTTCATAATTTCTTGAATTAAATTTCTACACAAGAGTTGACTTCAAGAAAGAAATTGTTACTTGCTGAGAATTTTTTCATAATTTCTTGAATTAAATTTCTACATCGTGTATCTAAGTCATGAAAACAATAAAGAGTTTGTTACTTACTTGGAATTTTGTCATAGTTTCTTGAACGAAATGTCTTTTTTGTTTATCCAGCAGGTGAATTCAAGAAAGAATTTGCAACTTACTTACAATTTTTTCATATCCAAGAGGTGAATTCAAGAAAGAGATGGTTATTTGCTTACAATTTTTTCATAATTTCTTAAATGAAATTTCTTCATTGTGTATTCATGAGGTAAATTCAAGAAAGAGTTTGTTACTTACTTCGAATTTTGTCATTATTTCTTGAACGAAATGTCTTTTTGTTTATCCAGCTGGTGAATTAAAGAAAGAATTTGCTACTTACTTACAATTTTTTCATAATTTCTTTAATGAAATTTCTTTATTGTGTATCCAAGAGGTGACTTCAAGAAAGAATTTGTTACTTACTTACAATTTTTTTATAGTTTCTTAAATGAAGTTTCTGCATTGTGTATTCAAGAGGTGACTTCAGGAAAGAGTTTGTTACTTACTTACAATAGAACTATTCTAAAGAATAAAGACGGGTTAAGCTTAAAGATATTTATTTCTTAAACGTATTGACACATAGCCCAAAGAGACACACACAAAGCCCAAAGAAAAATACACAGCCCAAAGAGAAAAACATAGCCAAAATAGAAAAAAAAAAAAAACACCCATACAGACACATACAGAACAAAAAATTCAAACGCCCCAAAGAGACACACATAGCCCAAAGAGACACACACGACCACTAATAGACACAAACATCAAAAGGAAATACATAAAGACAAAAATGAATCAAACAGCCAAAATATACACAAATAGCCCAAAGAAACAAAAACAGCCCAAAGAGACAGAAGCCCAAAGAGACAAACATAGCCCAAAAAAGAATCAAACAGCTCAAAGAGACAAAAACATATCAAAAAGACTAAAACAGTACAACGAGACACACAGCCCAAAGAGACGCACAAAGCTCAAAGATACACACACAGCCCAAAGAGACACAAACAGCCCAAAGAGACAAACACCGAACAAACAGACTCAAACAGATCAAAGATACACACAAACACACCAAAAAAGACTCAAACAGCTAAAAGACACACACAGCCCAAATAGACAAGGGACGCACACATCCAACTGAGATACAGAAACCTCAAAACGACAAAAACAGCCAAAACAGCCACACACAGACCCCACAGCCAAAATAGACAAAAAAAAACGCCCATACATAAACATACAGACCAAAAAGATTCAAATGTCCCAAAGAGAAACACTTATCCCAAAGAGACACTCACGGCCCCCTAAGAGACACACACATCATCCAAAAGAAAGACACACAGACCTAAATGACGCAAACAGCCCAAAGAGACACACATAGCCCAAAGAAACACAAACAACCCAAAGAGACAAACACAGCTCAAAAAGACTCAAACAGCCCAAAGAGACACAAACAGATCAAAAAGACTCACACAGTCAAACGAGACACACAGCCCAAAGAGACGCAAAAAGACCACAAACACACACACAGCCCAAAGAGACCCATACAGCCCAAAGAGACAAACACATACCAAAAAGACTCAAACAACCCAAAGAGACACACAAACAGACCAAAAAGACTCAAACATCCCACGGAGACACACAGCACAAAGAGACACAAACAGCCTCAAGAAACACAAATATCTAAAAGAGACACAGATAGCACAAAGATAAACACAACTCAACGAGACAAACGCAGGAATAAAATAATAAAACTTTTCAAAAAGAAAAAGGGAGAAAACAAAGAAACATAGAGTAAAAAAAGATACAGCGTCAAAATAGACACACACAGTAAACAGAAACACACAACGATACAAGGAGACATAAAGAGCCAACCGGTACAAATCACGATACAAATTACTTACCTGATCCCAAATAGAACTATCCCGATCAAAGAGACTACCCGTCCCAAAAGAGACGTTCCCATCCAACAGAGTGAAGAAGCCCAAAACAACACAATCAGCCACAAGAGACCCACACACAGACCATACAGATTCAAATTACCCAAAGAGACAAACACAGACCAAAAAGACTCAAACAGCCCAAAGAAACATAAACAGATCAAAAAGACTCAAACCCCCCAAAGAGACACACAGCCCAAAGAGACACACACAGCCCAAAGAAACACACCCAGCCTTAAATTGCCAACATTGTTCAAGCACCACTTGTGTTGTATACAGAACACGTCGGAGAGGTAGAGCTATCCATTATTAATATTATTTTCTTGCCTTTTTCTCTATCGTCATGTATTTTCTCTGAAAAGATACCTAGGAGCGTAAGGCAATTCAGTGACCAGAGGGGGATTCTCGATCGTAACTGTTAATTACTTTAATCCTTTTTCTCCATCGTCAAGTGCATGCTCTGGAAAGGTATACGTCATTATCTTTAGAATAAATAAACTATACCTTTTAAATAATTTCTCCAAAAATATTTTATTCAGAGATTTCACGTTAAAAAGTTATCAAATCACTAATTACCCCTGTTTTTTATCTTGCCTCCTATCAATTCTGCGTTTCCGGCTAGCATTAGACAAAGCCCGTCTTAATCACTAATTTGGTAACCCTTTCGCAATAACAAAAAAGGAACATCATTAAAAACTAAGATGAATGCAAGTTATCCCGTATGTGAAGCGAGCTGCCCTCTCCGAAGTACCTTGCTCTTTATGCTAGACGTTTTGCTAATAGCTATAAAATACATAAAAAAAAAAAAACAATACCTTTTAAATAATTTCTCCAAAAATATTTTATTCAGAGATTTCACGTTAAAAAGTTATCTAATCACTAATTACCCCTTTTTTTTATCTTGCCTCCTATCAATTCTGAGTTTCCGGCTAGAATTAGACAAAGCCCGTCTTAATCACCGATTTGGTAACCCTTTCGCAATAACAAAAAAGGAAAATAATTAAAAACTAAGATGAATTCATATTATCCCGCTTATGAAGTGAGCTGCCCTATCCAAAATAACTTGCTCTTTATGCTAGATGTTTTGCTATTAGATATAAGAAAAATTAAAAAAAATAAAATATACATTTTAAATGATTTATCAAAAAATATTTTATTCAGAGATTTCTCGTTAAAAAGTTATCTAATCACTAATTACCCCTTTTTTGATCTTGCCTCCTATCAATTCTGAGTTTCCGGCTAGATTTAGACAAAGCACGTCTTAATCACCAATTTGGTAACCCTTTTGCAATAACAAAAAAGGAACATCATTAAAAACTAAGATGAAAGCAAATTATCCCGTATATGAAGAGAGCTGCCCTCTCCGAAATACCTTGCTCTTTATGGTAGACGTTTTGCTAATAGCTATAAAATACATAAAAAAAAATAAACTATACCTTTTAAATAATTTCTCCAAAAATATTTTATTCAGAGATTTTATGTCAAAAAGTTATCTAATCACTAATTACCCCTTTTTTGATCTTGCCTCCTATCAATTCTGAGTTTCCGGCTAGAATTAGACAAAGCGCGTCTTAATCACCATTTTGGTAACACTTTCGCAATAACAAAAAAAAGGAACATCATTAAAAACTAAGATGAATGCAAATTACCCCGTATATGAAGTGAGCTGCTCTCTCCGAAATACCTTGCTCTTTATGCTAGACGTTTTGCTAATAGCTATAAAATACATTAAAAAAAATAGACTATACCTTTTAAATAATTTCTCCAAAAATATTTTATTCAGAGATGTCACGTTAAAAAGTTATCTAATCACTAATTACCCCTTTTTTTTATCTTGCCTCCTATCAATTCTGAGTTTCCGGCTAGAATTAGACAAAATCCGTCTTAATCACCAATTTGGTAACCCTCCAAAACCTCACCTGTGTATTATACTTTACATAATCACGACATCTCCTCCAATTCACAAATTCCATTACCCCTTTTTTGCAAATGTTAAACAAACATCTCCGATTGTAAAAGCATTATAAACATTTTCCAATCACTAATTACCCCTTTTTTGATCTTGCCTCCTATCAATTCTGAGTTTCCGGCTAGAATTAGACAAAGCCCGTCTTAATCACCAATTTGGTAACCCTTTCGCAATAACAAAAAAGGAACATCATTAAAAACTAAGATGAATGCAAATTACCCCGAATATGAAGTGAGCTGCCCTCTCCGAAATACCTTGCTCTTTATGCTAGACGTTTTGCTAATAGCTATAAAAAACATTAAAAAAAATAAACTATACCTTTTAAATAATATCTCCAAAAATATTTTATTCAGAGATTTCACGTTAAAAAGTTATCAAATCACTAATTACCCCTTTTTTTTATCTTGCCTCCTATCAATTCTGAGTTTTTGGCTAGAATTAGACAAAGCCCGTCTTAATCACCAATTTGGTCACCCTTTCACAATAACAAAAAAGAAACATCATTAAAACTAAGATGAAAGCAAATTATCCCGTATATGAAGCGAGCTGCCCTCTCCGAAATACCTTGCTCTTTATGGTAGACGTTTTGCTAATAGCTATAAAATACATTAAAAAAAATAAACTATACCTTTTAAATAATTTCTCCAAAAATATTTTATTCAGAGATTTCACGTTAAAAAGTTATCTAATCACTAATTACCCCTTTTTTGATCTTGCCTCCTATCAATTCTGAGTTTCCGGCTAGAATTAGACAAAGCCCGTCTTAATCACCAATTTGGTAACCCTTTCCCAATAACAAAAAAGGAACATCATTAAAAACTAAGATGAATGCAAATTACCCCGTATATAAAGTGAGCTGCCCTCTCCGAAATACCTTGCTCTTTATGCTAGACGTTTTGCTAATAGCTGTAAAATAAATTAAAAAAAAAAAAACTATACCAAGTAAATAATTTCTCTCCAAATATTTTACACAGAGAGTTCACTTAAAAAAGTGGTATAATCACTAATCACCACTTTTTTTTATCTTGACACCTATCAATTATGAGTATCCGGCTAGAAATAGACACTATCCATCTTAACCACCGATGTGGTAATCCTTCAAAACATCACCTGTGTAATCAATTGTAAAGAAAACTATTCCTTTTATTCAAATCCTCATCACCAATCAAGTTATACTCGTTCCTCTTGGCAAAGGTGTAATGACCTGTAGAATAGGACTACCAGAAAAACCTGTTTGGTACAGGGGCCCCCGCAAATTCAATAGATGGTTACTACTTATACCCCCTTATATCAAATCGGCTTGTTCTTCCCTTTTTGCTCCATAAGCAATGGTCAATCGGCTATGACCATCAGGAGATGTCCAGGAATATTTGTGCATATCCTGATGAGGGTAAAAGGGCGCCTCCTATTACAAAGTAGTTGAGGAATGTGAAGTCGATCAGTAGCTCTCCATTTTGTTTTGCTGTCCCAGGCCTCTGCTCACCAAGAGCCAGTGGAGTGAACAATCTATCATTCCCTACTTTTGCATTAAAGTCTCTTCGAAAAAATGCTATGTTTTGGTCTATCCTCTGATTCGTCAGTTTCGTCACTGGTGGGTGTATAACGTACTACTACTGAATATACATATACATACAGATTATACATATAATATATATATATATATATATATATATATATATATATATATATATATATATATATATATATATATATACGTTTTTTATAGACGCCTATAAAGCGTAGTTTTAGGGTTCTAGGGGATATTGGTGTCCACTGCAGTAAAGCTTGAGAGATTTGTTCCGTCATTATTAGGACAACTCCAGACTCGTATCTTTGCTGGATCCATTGTAGATAATAGTCACATCTCCGTCCAGTTTGTTTGATCCAGAAACAAGTCATCGAAGCTCCGGCAGAGCCAGGAAATCGAGGTGATAGTCTTTCATTATTCTCAGAGTTTGTTTGGTCTTTGAAGCTTGAGACATAGTGCATATGCACTTCGAGATGCATGTAGTGCAGACAAAATAAACGGATAATATAGACTTTAGTTTTAAAGCTTTTTTGAATAACCCCGTTTCCAATAAGCTTATTATAATTGATTTTTGTAATTGAAATTATTAAATAAAGCTCAAAGGCACTTATTGAAACCTATTGTAATTAATTATTTGCTTATTTTGGTTCAGAGCTCAACATGCTGCAATTTACCCTTTTATAAATAGAATATTATGTGAATATTTATCTATTAGGTAAGCTAAGAATACTCTGGTAAGTTTCAAAGATTCTAAAGGTTTGCAGGATTTTTTTCCCTTTTTTTTAAGAAATTCATTTTGACGAAACCGCGTTCAATAGATCACAGTAATTACGCTTATTCAATAAGCTATTACGATTAACTGTGTTCAATTGCAGTATGCCCTGTTGAATGCAAAGTAAGAAAATTCCTTTGAATCTTGATCAAACTATGTACATTGTTGTATAATTGTGCATCAGCTATAATGGGGGATGACCGGTGGATATTTGCGTAGGTGGGACGGGGGGATAGAGAAGCATACTGAGTCCTCAAATAGTGCGTTTCTATATCTAAATTTTCTACCTCTTCGTGAGCCTTCCGGTAAATATAGGAGGAGGCTTAGGAGGAGGGGGGTCTAGAAATGAATCTCTAATCCGCCTTCATTCTCAGGATCATTTTGAATTAAGCATGTAATGCGGGTGTTGTGGGGTGATTGCCCCCGGGCTTATTGCCGAAATAAATTGTAGCCTGAAAGATTGCATTCCTATGTTTACTGGTACAGAAGATGGAAAGGTTTGCACCGATATTTAAATGGCAGTAATTTTCATTTTCTTATCTATATATATTTTTCAGTATCTTCTTGCTTCCCCAGGACATTGCCCTCTGCCCCTCTGCCAGTGACCATGGATATCCCTGCTAAAAAAAGGATTTGATCAAAGAACTCACCTGGATAACCATGTAAATAGAAATAAAGACCCTAAAATTAATTTTTGATATTCCGCCCCTTCTGATACTTATTGGAGAGGTGTGCTACATTTGTTGCACTCATAAATACTTTTACCATAGCTGGTTAGTGTTTTCTGTTAGTCCATAGCTGTCCATAGCTGGTTAGCTGGTTAGTGTGTAGTTCAAAATCTACCACAACTTACCCTGAAAGGTCTAATTGAATAACGTATGCTGAGGGGGGGGGTAGTCTCCTGAAAACATAGAATAATTTATGTTTGTTTTAAGCTTTAATGTTGTTCTATACTTTCATTGGAAACAATTAATTCTTTCTAAATAATTGAATTCAGGAAAGAAAAAAATCTGAAACTTGAATTTGATGGTAAACTCATATTAGACTTGGCCATGGTGACAAATTTCTTCTGATCCATCACTAATTCTGAATTTATTCCAACGTTATCAAGAGAGAAAATACAGGCTTTAAGTGCGAAGATGATAGGGTATTTTTCTGGAATATTATGCATCCCCGTTTTTAATATTATTAGGTTCTTTATACAGTGGGGGAAAGCACTAATAACTAGCCCAAGATAAACAACGTTCAACAGCAGATTAAATTATAAAAAAAAACTTGTAAATCCCATAGTAAACAAAATCTGGCACTGGGCCCAAATGATGGTTCAACCATGCACTTAGGCCTGGGGAGTTGAGAAATTTTTCTCCTTCCCACCTGCAAGGCCGTATCCAGGAAGGTTAGGGGATTTTAACCCCCCCCCCCCCTCTCTAAAATGTTTATCTGACTCGTAAAAGCGTAACAAAACAAATATTAACCAATTTTCAATGTGTTTTTTAAGTTTTTTGTACCCCCCCCCTGGATACGTCCCTGCCCACCTGCATACATCCATCGCTCCAACCCTGGGGATTTCGTCCCTATTATCCCCCTCTCGTTTTTGTTATGAAGATATTTTCTAAGCTCTTCAATGTGCAAGCACAGAAAAAAAAAAAATTTCAAATCTTTTTCTTTGTGTAATTAATCGAAAATAAATTAATGTGGGACACTTTTAATTAATGGTATAAGAGGGACCACCCATGGGAATGCTTTTAAATTAAAAGGTTTTGACTACTCGAATAATCACTAAAATAGGAAGCCCTAGGGTATCGAAATGCACTCTGGAAAGTCTAAAATGTTACTCTTTGACTGGAAACAAAAAGCCTTCTCTAAGCAACGGATGGATAACAATGGGACCTAATGACCCAAAATAAAATCAGTGTATCTTACTTAATAACAGAAGTAATCATTTAATTTCCTTAATATCAAACCGTTCGTGGTAACGAACTGTAAGTAAGGAGCGACCCGGCTCAATGGTAACCGAAACTCTAGAAAGCCGGATTTTGATACAAACAGATACTTCAAAAGAATTAGATTTTAATGCTGATTTCAAATATATAAGTGTCATCAAGTTTAGTACCCATTAAAAGTTACGCGACTGAGAAAAGTTGGCTGATTTTCAAAAAAAGGGGAAAGACCACCTAAAAGCTATATAACCTTAATGAAATTCACACCATCATATTCAGCGTATCAGAAAACCCTACTGTAGAGGTTTCAAGCTCTTATCTACAAAAATGTGGAATTTTGCCTTTTTTTAGCAGAAGAAAGATCACGGATGCGTGTTTATTTTTTTATTTTTTTTTTCCCAGGGGTGATCGCATCGACCCAGTGGTCCTAGAATATCGTGG
Source organism: Artemia sp. Qi Xiang Cuo (assembly GCF_049724085.1). NCBI lineage: Eukaryota > Metazoa > Arthropoda > Branchiopoda > Anostraca > Artemiidae > Artemia > Artemia sp. Qi Xiang Cuo. The sequence goes on from NC_142801.1 coordinate 11,103,060, forward strand.
TAGGGCTCATTGGAACGGAAATTAAAAGTTCTAGTGCCCTTTTTTAAGTGACCGAAAAAAATGGAGGGTAACTAGGCCCCGTCCAACGCACATTGTTTACCCAAAGTCACCCGATCAAAATTTTGAGATAGCCATTTAGTTCAGCATGGTCGAAAATATGATAACTATGTGTTTTAGGATGACTTAGTTCCCCGATGTCCCCGGGGGAGGGCTGAAAGTTATGAACTTTGCACAATGTTAACATATGGTATTGTTTATTGGGAAGTATAAAGACGTTTTCAGGGGGGATTTTTTCTGGTAATGGGGGGAGGGGGTGGGTTGGGGGTTATGTGGGAGGATCTTTCCATGAAGGAAGTTTCATGGGGGAAGGGACATTGCTATGAAGGGGGTGCCAGATTTCCCAGCATTCTTTAAAAAAAGACCAGAAATTAAATAAAAAAAAAGTTTTTCAACTGAAAGTAAGGAGCAACATCACAACTTAACATAAACAGAAAATATTAGTTATATTATTGGGTTCACCCTCTAGTCAATACCTCTCTCTTTAAGCCAAAGATGTTTTAGTACTTTCATAAGAGCTATTTATTCTAATTAACGGCCTTTGTGCTTAAGGGTTATTTTTAAAGAATTGGAACAAAATTCGAAATTTAGCTTAAAGAGCAAGGCACTAGGGGGCGAACTCCCTAATATACGTATTAAGAATATATGAATATAGAAGTTCGTTACCTAAGTTAATTCGTAAATTACGTATATTTATTGCTAATAAAAACGTTCGTAAATAAAATTAAACAAGTTTCGAGAAAGCCATTTAACCAAATAAAAGTAAAATTAATATGAAAATTTTGTTTTAATTATTCATGTACGGCGAGCCAAAATCAAAACCTGTATTAATTCAAAAACGTTCAAAAATTAAATATAAAAAAAAACAAGTTTTTTTAACTGAAAGTAAGGAACGACGTTAAAATTTAAAACGAACAGAAATTATTCCGTATATGAAAGGGGGTGTCCCCTCTTCAACGCCTCGGTCTTTACGTTAAAGTTTGACTTTCTCACAACTCTATTTTTTTTTAAACAATAAAAAAAAATTAGCGTAAAGAGCGAGGCGTTGAGGAGGGGACAGCCCCTTTCATATACGGAATAATTCCTGTATTGGTATTTCTGTATAGTATTGAGAGAGAGAAAAGGTTTTATTAAAAAAAAAACACATTAACAACAAAGCCCCAAGTTTATAAAACTTGTATGGGCAGACATCACCCTTTTCAAAACCCTACATACACAATTACTACCAGCCATCTTTAGTCCCCCCCCCCCAAAAAAGGGCAAAAAATAATAATAAGAAAATAAATAAATAAAAATAAACGAAATAAATTAATTTCTAAAAATTTCATTGGTTTTGGTTTATTGGAAAGCCATTTAGCACAAGAAAAGTAAAATTAATATGCAAATTTTGTTTTACTTATTCAATGACGGTGAGCCAAAATAAAAGCTGCATTAACAAAAAAACGATCAGAAATTAAATAAAAGAAACAAGTTTTTTTTAACTGAAAGCAAGGAGCGACATTAAAACTTAAAACGAACAGAAATTATTCCGTATATGAAAGGGGCTGTCCCCTCCTCAACGCCTCGCTCTTTACGCTAAATTTTTTTATTGTTTTAAAAACTAGAGTTGTAAGACAGAGTCAAATTTTAGCGTAAAGAGCGAGGCGTTGAGGAAGGGACAACCCCTTTCATATACGGAATAATTTCTGTTCGTTTTAAGTTTTAATGTCGCTCCTTACTTTCAGTTAAAAAAACTTGTTTTTAATTTATTTAATTACAATCGAGGGGCCACCAACCCTTCCGCTAGTTAATGTCCATTTGAAAACCCCGCTTCTTCTGCCATATTTGACCCCTTTCCGCCATAACGTGGCTATTCGTGACTAAAAACATAAGCCAATTCCAATAAAATTGACTCATAAAATGACATATTTGACATAATAAAATAACATATTGACATAATAGAATGACATAATAAAATGACATATTGACATAATAGAATGACACACAATAAAATAACATATTTGACACCTTACCGCCATAACGTGGCTCTTCTTGACTAAAAACATAAGCCGGTACTGGTGCATTATGCGGACACGGCGAAGAAGTCAAATTTGGTGAATGCTAATGAAATAAAATGAAATAGGATGAATATATAATAGTTCAGAAACAAATTTGGGCTATATATTTTTACATCAGGGGGGGGGGGAGGGGGAGATAAAGCATAGCATATATTAAATACGTAACCTAACCTGACCAAAGTACCTTTTCCGCCCGAAAACCCACAAAACACTAATTTAGATATTGTAAATCATTTAGAAAACGCTTTGCAAACATTTATCTATAGCGGTCTCTAACAAATAGCCCGTTTGACGGGTTTCGTGACTGGTTTCCTTGATACAGTTTATAACGGTGCCCCGCATAATGAACCCGTACCTATAAGCCAATCCCAATAAAATTGACACATAAAATGACATAATAAAATGACATATTGACATAATGAAATGACACGCAATAAAATGACATATTTGACACATTTCCGCCATAACAAGGCTCTTCGTGACTAAAAACATAAGCCAATCCCAATAAAAACTTGATGTTCTCTTAAAAGTAGAGAATTGACCTGGCCACCGAGCAAAAAACGAAGACTAAACTCTCTCAGTAGTCTTTCAGTGACCATGAGATTGATAACTTTTGGTACAAAATTATAATTCTCTAAAAAACTCAAGCATTTTAATTCTGTAAAAAATCTCAGTTTCAGTATAGACTGGGATGGAGGAGGAGCGTCCGTTTCTGAGTTTGCCTCAGGTGGCTTAGTGCCGCGGTAATTTTTAGTAGTAGTAGCCACTTTTTTAGAATTTTATAAATATTGGAAAATATCACGAGTCACCTTATTTTAGTAGCTAAAATGAATAATTTTTGTTCCTTTAATTTTCAACTTCGCTCTTTACTTCCGCAAGAAAAACTATTTTCTAAGATTAAATTTTAATTTTGTTTTAAATATATGCACCTAAAAAAATTCAAACCTAACAGACTATATAATACTATAACTTATATGAAAATATCAGTTACTTACAGGTAATTGTCGCGACCTGTTTGCGAGTCTCTTTGATTGCTTTTTCATCTAAAACTGGCGAAAACAACCGTTGTCATGCGTTTTCAGACTAGGCCCAGCCATGACTATGATTCTCGTAGATAATTTTGAAGACCCCACTGCCTTTCCATGACAATTGCTGCTACTGATTATTACTGATTTACTCTTTGATGAGTGTATTACTGTTCAACTTTGATGATAGTAGTACCCCCTCCATTGATTCTACGACAGCCCAACCATAGGGAAAATAACACCGAATTTCTACCAGAGCACTCTGACGTCATCCGACACCCCGTCGCACCTGTAAAATGCGGTCAGCTGTTTCTACCGGAGCCCTCTGACGTCATGGCAGGCATAGGAAAATAGTGCTGGATTTCTACGACAGCCCTCTGACGCCACAACACACCCTGGCAAGATTTCAAGGACACACCCTTGCACCTGTTTCTAGCTGGCAAAATTCCCAACCGGGCAAGATTAGGCATGTCCAGGCAAGAGTCCAGACATAATTTCTTGGAGTATGGTCAGTATAATACACAAGTTCATTTAACAGGGGAGCTCTTAACCCCACGCACCTGCACAACGCAGTCACCAGTTCTATTAAAGGGAACACACTTGGCAAGACTCCATGACACACCCCTCTGGACTCCAATGACGTTATACGACGAACCCCTTTTCAAACGGACAGACAATGACTTTGCGACAGAAACCCAAGAGGGAACCCCCACTTATAACGTAACGTTGATTGTGCAACACTGTCATGTGGTACTTTTTTCGCCCAAACCCCCGAAGTGTTTTTTCTTCATCATTAACTTAATGGCGGTACGCACTTTATGCAAGGTCAGCGTATCTTACGCATGGACTGCGCATCCATCACTCCCAGATAATATCCTTTTGACATTTCCGTTACCATCTCACCACTGTTATATTTATAATTTTTTCGTTACGCAAAGTGGTAATTTTCAAGTGTTTAATTTTTAAGTATTTATTTATTGTTAACCCGCAGAGGCCCTCCATCCACTAGGATACTGGCCCGCATGCTGGCCACCTCCGAGGGAGTGTCCAGTCAACCGAGCGGCTTGTCTCAGTCCTTAAGCAACCCAGGGGCCATTTCTTAGCAAAAATATGAAACACACAAAGGGGGGGGGGGGAATTCTTGTCCAGCCCATCCCGCATACTGCTGGGGAGTTCGTTAGTGTCTACTCATTTCGGGAACAAAATCCGGACTTAAGCTAGGTAATAAAGGAGGTTAAAAAATGGTCTTGCTCGAGATATTTTAAAAAGTAGTAATAATAGGGATATTATCATAGAGTTTCTACGTCAACCCTCTAACGTTACATCATCCCTGTTTCTAGACTGCAGCTGACAAGATTCCCACCCCTGGCAAGATTCGAATCCTGGAAAGGTTCCCGCCATGGCAAGTATGCCACCCTGGCAGATCACCTGGGATTCCACAGATTCTATTATTTGTTTTGTGTTGCCAAGATTCCCATCCATTTTTAGCATGTTATTTTTCTGGAAGATTCATAGAATTTCCGTGACTAGGTCTAATATGAATGACGCTAGTGTATCTCGCAAGCTAGACTAAAAGGACACCATAGGGCTCCAGCACGGCACACACACACACAGGTGTTGTGTAATAACGGCGATGTATATCTTAGTAGACTAAGAAGTACCATATTGCGCAGACATATAGCAGATATCATGTTATTCTAACAGACATATAGGAAATATCATGTTATTCTACGACGCTCCCGTACAAACAGGTTTTTTTTTTCTGGTAGTTAATTCTACAGGTCATTAAACTCTTTGCCGAGAGGAACGAGTATAACTTGATTGGTGATGATATGTGTGTGTACTTTAAACGAATTGGGGTTACCAGGGTCATTTAATACCGGTCCTATTAAGGACAAGTTTTTCTGACGTATATTTCTAGTTCATTATATGCAAGTTTTTTTTTTATGTTAAATCCGTTGTCATTCATCTGTAAGTTGATTAGTAGGTTTTTTTTTTAAACTTGGCTATTCATTTCATGGGTTTCATTAATATAACGAGTAATGTTATTTAAAAGGGTAATTACTTCTTTAGTTTACGAGATTTGCGAATTTTTTGCGAAAAGGTATTAGCGTAGGGGTATTGCGGTGCTTAAGAATGTCTCACGGGTAATTAAAAAATGGGGTGCTTACATCAGATACTTAATAGATTTGACACTTACAAGTGACATTGCTAGAGTCAAATATATTTGGTGTTGGTGATATTATGACCCTCCAAGTCCCCTGGGGAAAGGGCTGCACAGTGTATCGGTATCGGACGTATTATTTTTGGGCGTATTGGTATCGCAGGTATCTATACATATTCTTAGTAGCTCGTATAAAAGATATTACTCATATCTACGTTCTTCCTATAAATTCAACCATCAGCAACTTCAAAACGGCACTAAAAACGGCACTTTTGGTGCAATGTCTCAAGTGGAAAAGCTGGGGCTAGTGGACTACCAGCACTTTTAGATTGACGTTTAATGACTCATTCGAAAAGCTAATGCTCGTATATACGTGATGGTTATAATTTCTACCATCACTTAAAACAATACTTTTGATGTCACTTCTTAATTAGATTAAATAAAAAAAAAAAAGTTTTTTTAAATTAAAGCAAGGAACGACGGTAAAACTTAAACCGAACAGAAATTATTCCGTATATGAAAGGGGCTGCCCCCTCCTCAACGCCTCGCTCTTTACGCTAAAGTTTTTTATTGTTTTAAGGCCTCCCCCTGTTAAATGAACTTGTGTATTATAACGACCATATTACAAGTAATTATGTCTAGACTCTTGCCAGAACATACCTAATCTTGCCCGGGTGGGATTTTTGCCAGCTAGAAACAGGTGCAAGGGTGTGTCATTGAAATCTTGCCAGGGTGTGTTGTAGCGTCAGAGGGCTGCCGTAGAAATCCAATACTATTTCCCTATGCCTGCCGTAACGTCAGAGGGCTCCAGTAGAAACAGCTGACCGCATTGTAGAGGTGCGAGGGTATGTCAGATGACGTCAGAGGGATCCGGTAGAAATTCAGTTTTGTTTTCCCTATGGTTGCTGTGACGTCAGAGGGCTGCAGTAGAAATCTGGGGTGGGCAGTCGTAGAACTAATGGAGGGGGTGCTACTATCATCAAAAATGAGCAGTAATACACTCATCAAAGAGTAAATCAGTAGTAATTAGTAGCGATAATCGTCATGGAAAAGCAGTGTAGTCTTCAAAATTATCTACGAGAATCATAGTCATGGTTGGGCCTAGTCTGAATACACATGACAACGGTTATTTTCGCTAGTTTTAGATGAAGTAAGCGATCAAAGAGACTCGCAAACAGGTCGCGGCAATTGCCTGTAAGTAACTAATATTTTCTTATAATTTATACTATTATATAGTCTGTTAGGTTAGAATTTTTTTAGGTGTGTATATATAAAACAAAATTAAAATTTAATCTTAGAAAATAAAGTTTTTCTTGCGGAAGTAAAGAGCGAAGTTAAAAATTATTCATTTTAGCTACTAAAATAAGGTGACTCGGGATATTTTCCAATATTTATGAAATTCTAAAAAACTGGCAACTACTACTAAAAATCACCGCGACACCAAGTCACCGCAGGCAAAATCAGCAACGCACGTTCCTCCTCCATCCCATTCTATACTGAAACTGAGCTTTTTTAGAGAATTAAAATGCTTGAGTTTTTTAGAAAATTATAATTTGTACCAAAATTTATCCATCTCATGGTCACTGAAAGACTATTGAGAGAGTTCAGTCTTCGTTTTGTGCATGGTGGTCAGGTCAATTTTCTGCTTTTAAGAGAACATCTAGTTTTTATTGGGATTGGCCTATGTTTTTAGTCACGAAGAGCCACGTCATGACGGAAATGTGTCAAATATGTCCTTTTATTGTGTTTCATTTTATTATGTCAATATGTCATTTTATTATGTCATTTTATGTGTCAATTTTATTGGGATTGGCTTATAGGTACGGGTTCATTATGCGGCCCACCGTTATAAACTGTATCAAGGAAACCAGTCACGAAACCCGTCAAACGGGCTATTTGCAAGAGACCGCTATAGATAAATGATTGCAAAGCGTTTTTTCTCATTGAGTTACAATATTTGAACGATTATCTTTGGGGGTTTTGGGGTGGGGGGGAGTAACAATTTTTCGACAATGATAACAAGTTATCTCTTAGAAGTAACATATTGCTCATGATAACCTAAGTTAGATGAACCTAACTTAAACGTAGAAAAAACTAACTTTGACAGAAAACTTGTTAAAACCTGTTACTTCTAAGTGAAAATTGATAGTGTTCAGTAAAAGTTTGTTAGTATTAAGAAAAAAATTTTGTTACTTCGATGAGGAAATTTGTTAGTGTTAAGGATAAGTTGCTACTTCTGACAGAAAAATTGTTAGCATAAACGAACAATTGTACTTCCAAGAAAAATTTGTTATGATTGCTGGACAACTTGGTACTTCAAGCAGAAAACGTGTTATCACTAGAGAAAAATGTTACTTCTAAGAAAAATTTGATAGTGCTAGGTAAAATTTTGTTAGTATTAAGGAAAAAAGTTGATACTTCGTTGAGGAGACTTTTTCGTGTTAAGAAAGACCTACGACTTCTGGTAGAATACTTGTTATCACAACGAAAAAGATGCTGTTTCTACAAAAACTTTGGTATGTTTGAGCGAAAAACTTGTTACTTCTAACAGATAACATGTTATCACTGACAAAAAAATTGTTACTTCTATGAGCAATTTGTTATCTTTGACGGTAAACTTGGTGCTATTAGAAGAAATTTGTTACTGCTAAGAAAAATTTAGTGTGTTAAGTAAAAGTTTGTTAGTACTAAGGAAAAAAGTTGTTACTTCGATGAGAAGATTTGTTACTCTTAAGGATAACTTGCTACTTCTGACAGAAGACTTGTTATCATAAACAAAAAAATGTTACTTCTAATAAAAATTTGCTATCTTTGACAGAAAAACTTGCTACTTCTAACGGAAAAATTGTTATCATTGACAAAAATTTTTACTTTTATGTGAAATGTGTTATCTCTGATGGAAAACTTGGTGCTGTTAGAAAAAAATTATTACTGTTAGGAAAAACTGTTATTTCTAAGAGAAATTTGATAATATAAAGTAAAAGTTTGTTAGTATTAAGGAAACATTGTTACTTCGATGAGAACATTGGCTACTGTTAAGGATAACTTGCTACTTCTGACGGCAAATTGTTATCATAAACGAAAAAATTGTTAATTCCAAGAAAAATTTGGTATGTTTGACTGAAAACTTGTTAGTTCTAACAGATAACTGTCATCTTAACGAAAATTGCTACTTCTAAGAAAAGTTTGGTATCTTTGAGAGGAAACTTACTAGTTCTAGCAGAAAACGTGTTATCACTGACGAAAAATGTTACTTCCAAGAGAAATTTCGGTGTGTTAAGGAAAAGTTTGTTAGTACTAAGGAAAAAAGTTGTTACTTCGAAGAGAAGATTTGTTACTGTTAAATATAAATTGCTATTTCTGGCGTAAAACTTGTTATCATAACGAAAAAATTGTTTCTTCTAAGAAAAATTGGGTATGCTTGACAGAAAACTTGGTACTTCTAACATATAAATTGTCATCATATTGAAAAATTGTTACATCTATGTGAAATGTGTTATCTTTGACGGAAAAGCCGGTGCAATTAGAAAAAAACTCTTATTGCTAAGAAAAACCTGTTTCTTCTAAGATAAATTTATAGTGTTAAGTAAAAGTTTGTTGGTATTAAGGGAAAAAGTTGTTGCTTCAAAGAGAAGACTTGTTAGTCAAAGAAAACTTTCTACTTTTGGTAGAAGGCTTGTTATCATAATAAAAAATTGTTTCTTTTAAGAAAAATTTGGCATCTTTGACAGAAAACTTGCTAGTTCAAGCAGAAAACGTGTCATCACTGATGAAAAATGTTACTTCTATGAGAAATTTGAGTGTGTTAAGTAAAAATTTTTAAGTGTTAAGGAAAAAAGTTGATACTCGGAAGAGAAAATTTGTTAGTGTTCAGGAAAGCTTGCCACTTCTGGCAGAAAACTTGTTATCATAACGAAAAAATTGTCACCTCTAAGAAAAATTTGGTATGTTTGACAGAAAAACTTGTTACTTCTAACAGATAATTTGTTATCATTGACAAAATTATTACGTCTATGAATAATTTAGCATCTTTGACGGAAAACTTGGTGCTATTAGAAGAAATTTGCTAATCCTAAGAAAAAAAACTGATACCTCTAAAAAGAATTCAATGTGTTGAGTAAAAGTTTGTTATTATTAAGGGGGAAAAGTTGTTGCTTCGAAGAGAAGATTTGTTAGTGTTAAGGAAAACGTGCTACTTCTGATAGAAAACTTGTTATCATAACGAAAAAAAGTTCTACTTGTAAGAAAAATTTGGTATGTTTGACCAAAAACTTGCTACTTCTAACAGATAACTTGTTTTCATTGACAAAAATTGTTACTTCTATGAGAAATTTCGCAACTTTGATGGAAAACTTGGTGCTATTAGAAGAAATTTGTTAATCCTAGGAAAAAAACTGATACTTCTAAGAAAAATTTGAGTGCGTTGAGTAAAAGTTTGTTATTAATAAGAGAAAAAAGCTGTTGCTTCGAAGAGAAGATTTGTCAGTGTTAAGGAAAACTTGCTACTTCTGGTAGAAATCTTGTTATCATAAAAAATTGGCATCTTTGACAGAAAAGTTGCTAATTCAAGCAGAAAACGTGTTATCACTGACGAAAAATGTTAGTTCTAAGAGAAATTTGAGTGCATTAAGTAAAAGTTTCTTAGTGTTAAGGGAAAAAATTGTTGCTTCCAAGAGAAGATTTGTTAGTGTTAAGAAAAACTTGCTACTTCTGGTAGAAAAGTTGTTATCAAGATCAAAAAATTGTTACTTCTAAGAAAGTTTGTGTGGGTGTTTGCATTTTGCAAATCTTAGAAGACGTTTAAAGTGATGACGATTGGTGTCATAGTGATAGCAGAACGTGATTATTACTTATTATTAAGAAACATTAAACCTAAGAATGCTTGGTGTTCCAGGAAAACAAAATCATATTCTCTAACGTTCTTAAAAAGCAACAAGTGAGAAAAGAGTAGGTCTTATTGCTATTAAATATTAAATCCCAGAAAGGCAGTGTATTCCAGGAAAAATCATAATGTACTTATCTACTTGATAGAAAAAACACTAGAGCTCCGGACGAATATATAGAAATCAAGATCATACCAAGGAAATTGTGATCAAAGTGTAGAGATCATGGTCGATTTCTATGCAATCATTAGCATAATAATGAAATCCTGACAATTCCATAAAAAAACAGAGCAAACTATAGAAATCACGGGTAACCCTAGAAACCAAGACCACTGTAGAAATCTAGGGCAAAGTGTAGAAATCGCGTCAACTTCTATGCAAACATTAGGAAAACACTGAAACCCTGGCAAGTTCATAAACAAGCAAACTATAGAAATCACAGTTAACTCTAGAAATCAAAACCAGCGTAGAAATTAATGGCAAAGCGTCGAAATCGCAGTCAACTTCTATGCAAACATTAGCTAAACATTGAAACCCTGACAATTTCATAAAAAAAGCAAACTATAGAAAACACGGGTAACCCTACAAATCAAGACCACCGTAGAAATCAAGGGCAAAGTATCGAAATCACGGTTAACCTATAAAATCATTACCCAGACAAGGAGGGTCCGAGAAGTGTGTTAAATACTCTGTGGCGGGAATCGCTTGTGAAAACCCAAATGAATGACTTGATATAAAAGTTTAAACAAGAAATGTCTGAAAAGTGTTTGGGGGAGATGGGGTGATGACAGAGGGCTGCTAGAAAGTAGTTATAGCGTGGTAGTGTGGCGTGAGATGCTCGTGAAAACTGAAATGAATGACTTGAAGTAGAACTTGAAGTAGAACTGTCTGAAAAGTGTTTTGGGGGGTATGGGGCGATGATAGAGGTGTATCACACGGGCAGAAATAGTCTGGCATTGTGAGGTGGAATGCTTAGAGTGTCAAACACTAGTAAAGAAAGGGGGATGACTTCTCTGTTTTCAAAAATATAGTTTTTAATGGGATTCTTTAGCTTACTTTCGGAGCGAAAAGGGCTGAAAATGTCCTAGGGGGACGAGACTGATACCACATGGGGGGGGGGGGACTGATACCACATGAATGATGGAGGGGGTGATGAGGGCTGGCGTCAGTGTGAAAACAGCGTGGCTGTGCCATTCCGCTCTGGTCCATAAGTATACTTTTTAACGGTTTGGATATCTACTCTTTACGCAAGGTGATTTTCCAACCTCTCCGATTAGGTATCTTTGCTTAAGATACACATCGCCGTTATTACACAGCACCCGTGTGTGTGTGCCAAGCTGGAGCCCCATGGGGTCCTTTTAGTCTAGCTTGCGAGATACACTGGCGTCATTCATATTAGACTTGGTCATGGAAATCCTGGGAATCTGCCAGAAAAATAATATGCTAAAAATGGATGGGAATCTTGGCAATATAGAAGAAATAATAGAATATGTGGAATCCCGGGTGGTCAGCACGGAGTGGGAAAATTGCCATGCCGGTAATCTTGCCAGGGTGCGAATCTTGCCAGAGCTGGGAATCTTGCCAGCTGAACTCTAGAAACTGGGATAATGTGACGTTAAAAGGTTGTCTTAGAAACTCAAGGATAATTTCCCTATTATTACTACTTTTTATATTATCTCGAGCAAGACTATTTTTTAACCTCCTTTATCGCCTAGCTGAATCCCAGATTTTGACCCGAAATGAGTAGACACTGACCAAACTCCCAGGCAGTGTGCGGGATGGATGGGAAGAATTTACCCTCCTTTGTGTGTTTTGATAGTTTGCTGAAAAATATCCCATGGGTTGCTTAAAGACTGAGGCAAACCGCTTGGTGGACTGGACACTCCCTCGGAGGCGGCCAGCAAGCAGACCGGTACCCTAGTGGAGGGGGAGGGGGGGGGGATCCGCTGTGGGCTAACAATAAATAAATACTTAAAATTAAACACTTGAAAATTACCATTTTGCGCAGCGAAACATTTATAAATATAATAGTAGTTAGCTGGTGACGGAAAACGGGCCTCCTCCCCCACAGACATCCCCCCTGGAGTCCTCTCCCCCATTTTTCCTTAAATTACGCATGTTATTGTTCTTATTTTATCCTTTCATAAGCAATAATAATGCCTAAGAATTACGTCTATTATCAAGACGCCCTCTGAAAATGAATGCTAGGTGTAAGGTAGAATCTATTGTTATGGTATTTTGAAATACTCGTAAGTTTAACTCAAAGAAATGCGAATTTTCGTTAAAAGTCTTTCAATAATACTTCTTAATGTTGTTTAAATATACCACTAATATCAGCTCGCCTGGGGGGGGGGGTCTGGTGCCATATGGTGATGAATGGGGGTGATGCCCTGGCGATGTGGAGTGTTTTTAGGGGTATCTTGATTGGCTTGGGTTGCAAAAATTTGAATCACGGTTTTAAGGCATAATTTTTATTAGGAAATTGCTGAAAAATGTTGTCGGGGAGATTTAGCAATGTCAGGGGGGGGGGTGTTTAATATCATCCATAATTTACCAAGTTTGTATGCATTGTCATTGACTAGTATACTCTAGAGCTTAAGGATAAGGTGGGAGGTGTTAAATGAATTTTTTGCTAGAGGGGGAGTTAAATCTAACAATACTCAATGAACCGGTGCATTTTGTTAAAAGTCTTTCAATAATACCTCCTAATAGGGTTTAAATATATCACTAATGTCAGGTCACCCGGTTGGGGAAGGGTGGGGAGGGAGGAGACGGACTGACAAGGGTGAAATCCCATGGTAGTGTGGAGTATTTTTGGGGGCATTATAATTGGCTTGGGTTGCAAAATCAAGAATCGTGGGATTTAAACACATAATTTTTAATATGAAATGCCTGAAAAATGTCTTGTTGGAGATGATGTCTTTTCAGGGTTGAAGAAAGAGGGGGGGGGGGGCTCATGTAATGTCATTTTGGGGATGAAGTACAGTTCAAAAGTTAGGGTGAAGACATTAAGGAGTTTTTCCCATGGAAGAGGTAAAAATCTAACAGGTACTAAAAGAAATGGATATTTTCCATAATAGCTCTTACTATGTCTTAAATTTGCATCTAATATCAACCTTTTTCCTCTGGTATTGCATGCTAGAGGGGGGGGGGCGTAGTGTCGAGATAGTGTGAAATCTAATATCCTACGTAAAGAAACGGTATATTTTCGTTTTGTTGTTATTAATATCTTGAGAGCATATGTCCCTGGAAATAGATGTTTTCCTAGTGCTTGCCATATTTTGGCTGTAAACACGTCATTCTAACGAGTCCCAAAAACTGGAGAATCTTAGCTGTCATGCAATAGGTTATTATTAGAATATTATTCCAGATACAAAATACTGAAAATGGTTTCATGGACGACTTGCCTGGGGTGTTGTACCATTGGAAGGAAATGACATTTCGAGACCTAGCGGGGTCAAGAATTCTAGATAAAGGAAAAAAGTGAAAGGTATTTCGAGCGAAAAAATGATACAACGAAAACACAAAATGTCTTGGGGCTTTTGGGCGAAAAATGTCAAAAGGATATTATCTGGGAGTGATGGATGCGCCGTCCATACGTAAGATGCGCTGGCCTTACATAAAGTGCGTACCACCATTAAGTTAATGAAGAAGAGAAAATGCTTTGGGGGATTTGGGCGAAAAAAAGTACTACGTCACAGTGTTACACAATCAACGTTACGTTATAAACGGGGGTTCCCTCACGGCTTCCTGTCGCAAAGTATATATCTGTCAGTTTGAAACGGGTTAAGTCGTAAGACGTCATTGGAGTCCAGAGATGTGTCATGGAGTCTTGCCAAGTGTGTTCCCTTTAATAGAACCGGTGACTGCTCTGTGCAGGTGCGTATGGTTAAGAGCTCCCCCTGTTAAATTAACTTGTGTATTATACCGACCACATTCCAAGTAATTATGTCAGGACTCTTGCCTGAACATGCCTAATCTTACCTGGGCGGGAGTTTTGCCAGCTAGAAACAGGTGCAAGGCTGTGTCCTAGAAATCTTGCCAGGGTATGTTGTGACGTTAGAGGGCTGCCGTAGAAATCCAATACTATTTCCCTATGCCTGCCGTGACGCCAGTGTCACATGACGTCAGTGGGCTTCGGTAAAAGTTCAATGTAATTTTCCCTATGGTTGCCGTGACGTCAAAGGGCTGCCGTAGAAATCTGGGGTGGGCTGTTGTAGAATCAATGGAGGGGGTACTACTGATTATGACTATTACTACCGATGATGGTCACTGCAGATGTGACCGAAATATCTAATATTTCTTATGAAATTTATCACTATATTAAAAGGATTTATCCCTATTTGAATTTTTTAGTTACGACTATGATCCTCAGCCTTGGGTGAGTATAGTCCTTCTAATGAATTCTAAGAGTCCTATGTACCAAACAGGTTTTTACCTATTAGCCAAGTTTAAAAAAAAAAAAACCTACTAATCAACTTACAGATGAATGACCACGGATTTAACCTAAAAAAAAAACTTGTATATCAGGAACTATAAATCTACACGTATTCCATTTTTGGAACTAGGAGCGAGATTTTGTGATGCTATGAGACTGGTTTCGTTTCATGGGTTCATTAATAGAAGGACTAATATTTTTTGAAAAGGGTAATTACTTCTTTAGTTTACGAGTTTTGCGAATTTTTTGCGAAAAGATATTTGCGTAAAGGTATTGCGATGGTTAAGAATGCCTCACGGGTAATTAAAGAATGGGATGCCTGTATCAACAATACAAAGAATATGCTATTATACCTAATAGATTTGACGCTTACAAGAGACATTGTTAGAAAGTATTCAATAGCTTAATTGAAAAGTAACGATAGAATGACATTGTGACTTGACCTAGCTTTACCTCGCCGATGGGGTCTGTATAATACATAAGTAACGTTTGAAAAGTATTGTCAATTTAAAAAGAAGCAATCGGAGATGTTTGATTAACCTTTGCAAAAAAAGGGTAATGGGATTTGTGAATTGGAGGAGATGCCATGTTTATGTACTGTATAATACACAAGTGATTTTTTGGAGCGTATTGTCAATTTAACGAGAAAATGACTGAAAAGTGTTTTGAGGGAGATGGGTTGCATGGAGGGTTGAGTTGCATGAGAGTTCAGTTAAAGGAGGTACAGTTACAAGGGGGTTTCGGTTATACAGGGGTTCAGTTACAAGAGGGTTCAGTTGCACGGGTGTTGAGATAAACTGGGAGCGATTCACTCTATATAACGTTAATATGACTGAAAAGTGTTTTAAGAGAGACGTGTTGCATGGAGGGTAGGGGTTCATTAGAGTTCAGTCAAAGGAGGTACAGTTACGCTGGGGTTTCGATTATACAGGGGATCAGTTACAAGAGGGTTCAGATGCACGGGGGTTGAGTTTAATAGGGATTGAGGTCCACGAGAGTACGAGAAAATGACTGAAAAGTGTTTTGAGGGAGATGGGTGGCATGGAGGATTGAGGTGCATGAGAGTGCAGTTAAAGGAGGTAGAGTCCCCCGGGGGGGTTGGTTATACAGGGGTTCAGTTACAAGGGGGTTCACTTGCCCGGGGGTGGAGTTAAATGGGGATTGAGTTCCACGAGAGTAGTGCTTTGTCGTGGTTTAGCTTGTCACAGTTTTAAAAGAGCTTTACGGGGATTGAGAGACTCAGTTGCCTAATCCCGTGTGATTTTTCTTTACTTGATGGTCATTAAAAACGAAATTTTTGTGTTAAATAAGTAGTTTTTGTATCTTTTAAAAGAGCTTTAAGGGGTTTGAGAGACTCAGTTGCCTGATTCCGTGTGGTTTTTCTTCACTTGGTCATCATTAAAAACGAAATTTTTATGTTAAATAAGTAGTTTTTTGTATCTTTTAAAAGAGCTTTACAGGGTTTGAGAGACTCAGTTGCCTAATTCCGTGTGGTTTTCCTTTACTTGGTGGTCATTAAAAACGAAATTTTTGTGTTAAATCAGTAGTTTTTCTATCTTTTAAAAGAGCTTTAAGGGGTTTGAGAGACTCAGTTGCCTGAGTCCTAGTGTTTTTTCTTTACTTAGTGGTGATTAAAAACGAAATTTTTGTGTTAAATAAGTAGTTTTTGTATCTTTTAAAAGAGCTTTAAGGAGTTTGAGAGACTCAGTTGCCTGATTCCGTGTGGTGGTTATACATGGGTTCAGTTACAAGGGGGTTCAGTTGCAAGGGGGTTGAGTTAAATGGGGATCGAGTTCCACGAGAGTACGAGAAAATGACTGAAAAGTGTTTGAGGGAGATGGGTGGCCTGGAGGGTTGAGTGGCAGGAGAGGCCAGTGCAAGGGGGTACAGGTCCCCGGGGGGGTCGGGTCGCCCGGGGTTCCGGGCCCCGGGGCGTCAGGGGCCCGGGGGTTGAGTTAAATGGGGAGTGAGTTCCACGAGAGTAGTGCTTTGTCGTGGTTTAGCTTGTCACAGTTTTAAAAGAGCTTTACGGGGATTGAGACAGTCAGTTGCATAATTTCGTGTGATATTTCTTTACTTGATGGTCATTAAAAACAAAATTTTTGTGTTAAATAAGTAGTTTTTGTATCTTTTAAAAGAACTTTAAGGGGTTTGAGAGACTCAGTTGCCTGATTCCGTGTGGTTTTTTTTCACTTTGTTGTCATTAAAAACGAAATTTTTGTTTTATATTATTATATGTTTTTTCTTTTAATAGAGTTTTACAGGGTTTGAGAGACTCAGTTGCCTAATTCCGTGTGGTTTTCCTTTACTTAGTGGTCATTAAAAACGAAATTTTTGTGTTAAATAAGTAGTTTTTGTATCTTTTAAAAGAGCTTTACGGGGATTGAGAGACTCAGTTGCCTGAGTCCGTGTGATTTTTCTTCTTTTCAGTAAAGACATTCGAGATAATAAAAGTGTTTAATTCAAAATCTTTTTAAACTTCAAAATTTTTCAAATTTATTTTTTTTTTTATTTTTGTACATAAATTAAAATGTCAAAATACTCTTACAGTTCTAACAATTGCGCTCTATGATTGGTCAGAGACACGATGTGACTTGCCCACTGGTATTCTATGACCGGTTATTGACACTACCTAATCTAGTGCATTTATTAAATCAGAATTTTTGTACGCAGTGGTAAGATAAACACATTTTTCATATCTTTTAAAAAAAAAATAAATATGGAACTTTTTAATAAAATTTGTTTAAATAAAAAGAATATAGTAGAACTGAATGATGACAAAGAAAATTCTTTAAACTCTTAAACAAGTACAAGAGGTAGAACTATTGGAAATGTATGCATGTATTGTCATGACAGTAAGGAATTAAATTTCTCTGGAATACAGAAAAAATTCAACTCTTATGTTGGTGGTTATGCGAGATTGAGATCTCCAGAGATGATTGCACTCAAAGAGAATGCCAACATAAAAATAATCATTGATGATAGAGGACAACTCCTTGCTACTGTTGCAGGTAACACATTACCTACTGATACATCCAATCGTCACCTTTCGGGTATTAGCATTCAACGGACGATCAATAAAAGAAAGGCCTACTCTTCTACTAATATCGTAAACCATATCTTGTCTACGTGCCGAAACTGTTACCTGTGGAAAAATAATGTGATAATAGACAGTGAAATTGCCAGATAAATAAAAAGGGCATTGTCAGAAAATATCACGATGGAATATAAAGATGAATCGATGAAAAACAAAGCACCAGAAAACGTTACTGCCATTGATCAAACAGTCATTGAACCAAATAATACCAAAGACGAAAAGCATATTGAGCGTGTTGATGAGACACCAGTAAAAATTGTGTATGACTCAAAATGGAATAATGATTATTCTACTGATTATGAACTAAGAGAAGACAATAGCTATAATATCAAGAGAGAACATGGTGAACTATTTTATGGAACAGATTCAAAATGTCCAAAGTTAATCATTGATATTAATAATGTATCATAAAATATTTTTGTATTAATATTCTACATAGCATTATTTCATTAAAAATTTATTATGCATTACATTGTTATGTGTTCATTATTTTTAGAGTAAGCTAGCATATCAAACGTTTAGAATGTCTAATAAAACGTCGGAGATGTAAGAAAAGGAATTTTCATACATCTATTGTCAGACACATGGGGACAAATTCTTTCTTGAATTCGCCTCTTGGATAAATAAAAAAAGACATTTCATTCAAGAAATTTATGACAAAACTCTAAGTAAGCAACAAACTCTTTCTTGAAGTTACCTCAGGGATACACAATGCAGAAATTTCATTTAAGGAATTATCAAAAATTGTAAGTAAGTAGCAAATTCTTTCAAAAATATGTTAATACGTTTAACCAATAAATATCTTTAAGCTTAACCCGTCTTTATTCTTTAGAATAGTTTTATTCATTTCATTAAATTATGAAGAAATTGTAAGTAAGTAACAATAGCTTTCTTGAATTCGCTTCCTGTACACAATACAGATATTTAATTCAAGAAATAAAGTCTTTATTGTTTTCACCTATTGGATACACAATACTGAAATTTCATTTAAGAAATTATCAAAAATTTTAAGTAAGTAGCAAATTCTTTCTTGAATTCGCCTCCTGGGTAAATAAAAAAGACAATTCATTAAAGAAATTATGAAAAAATTGTATTTATGTAAATTATTATGATTTACATATGATTATGTCATATTATGATATGACGATTATGTAAATTATGATTATGATATGATGATATTATGATTATGTAAATTATACAAAATTATGATTTCTCGTAAGTAAGTAGCAAATTCTTTCTTGAATTCACCTTCTTAATAAACAAAAAAAGACATTTTGTTCGAGAAACTATGACAAAATTCCAATTAAGTAACAAACTCTTTATTATTTTCATGACTTAGATACACGATGTAGAAATTTCATTTAGGAAATTATGAAAAAATTCTCAGTAAGTAGCAATTTCTTTCTTGAAGTCAACTCTTGGATACACAATACGGAAATTTCATTTAAGAAATTATGAAAAAAAAACAATTTCTTTCTTGAAGTCAACTCTTGAATACACAAAACGGAAATTTCATTCAATAAATTATGAAAATATTTGTGAGTAAGTAACAAACTCTTTTTGTTTTCACCTCTTGGATATACAGTACAGATACTTCATTCAAGAAACTATGAAAAACCCGCAAGTAAGTAACTTTTTTTTCTCTTTATCAAAAACAATTTTCACTTAGCTACACGATGTAGAAATTTAATTCAAGAAATTAGGAAAAAATTCTCAGTAAGTAACAATGTCTTTCTTGAAGTCAACTCATGGATACACAATACGGAAATTTCATTCAAGAATTTCATGACTTAGATACACGATGTAGAAATTTGATTCAAAAAATTATGAAAAAATTCTCAGTAAGTAACAATTTCTTTATTGAAGTCATCTCTTGGATACACAATACAGAAATTTCATTAAAGAAATTATGAAAATATTTGCAAGTAAGTAACAAACTCTTTATTGATTCCACCTCTTGGATATACAGTACAGATACTTCATTCAAGAAATTATGAAAAAATCGCAAGTAAGTAACTTTTTTTTTCTTTATCACAAACAATTTTCACTTAGCTAAATGATGTAGAAATTTAATTCAAGAAATTATTGAAAAATGCTCAGTAAGTAACAATTTCTTTCTTGAAGTCAACTCTTGGATACGCAATACGGAAATTTCATTCAAGAAATTATGAAAAAATTTTAACTAAGTAGCAAATTCTTTCTTGAATTTACCTTCTGGACAAACAAAAAAGATTTATCGTTCAAGAAGTTATGACAAAATTCTAAGTAAGTAACAAACTCTTTATTGTTTTCACAAGTTAGATATACGATGAAGAAATTAAATTCAAGAAATTATGGAAAAATTATCAGTCTAAGTAGCAAATTCTTTGTTGAATTCACCTGTTGGATAATCAAAAAAACATTTCGTTCAAGAAATTATGACAAAATTCTAAGTAAGTAACAAACTTTATTGTTTTCGCGAGTTAGATATATGAAATAGAAATTAAATTAAAGAAATTATGAAAAAATTATAAGTCTAATTAGAAAATTACATATAGAATTAAACTGTTGGATAAAAAAAAAAAAAAAAAAAAGATATTTCGTTCAAGAAATTATGAAAAAATTCTAAGTAAGTAACAAACTTTATTGTTTTCACGAGTTAGATATACGATGTAGAAATTAAATTCATGAAATTATGAAAAATTCTCAGTAAGTAACCATTTCTTTCTTGAAGTCAACTCTTGGATACACAATACGGAAAAATAATTAAAGAAATTATGAAAATATTTGTAAGTAAGTAAAAAACTCTTTATTAATTTAAACTCTTGGATATAAAGTACATATACTTCATTAATGAAATAATGATAAAATCGCTAGTAAGTAGCTTTTTTTCTCTTTATCACAAACAATTTTCACTTAGCTACGCCATGTAGAAATTTAATTCAAAAAATTATGAAAAAATTATCAGTAAGTAACAATTTCTTTCTTGAAGTCAACTCTTGGATACACACAATAAGGAAATTGCATTCAAGAAATTATAAAAAATATTTGTAAGTAAGTAACAAGCTCTTTATTGATTTCACCTCTTGAATATACAGTACAGATACTTCATTCAAGAAAGGTGATTAAACACGTTTTGAAACTACATGCTATTTGTATGCCTTTCCTTGGCACCTTTCCAAACGAGCGGGGATTCCCCACTGGTTCCTACACATTGCAAGTGAGCAGTACGAAAACTCCACGTTTTCAACCAGACTGGTTTTTAGGGACCAATCAGGAGAGATATGCAAAGTCGACATAGCATTATTTAAATTTTTTAAGGTTCATTTAGACGAGGTTACGTGGGCGCCCGTAACCTCGGCTAAAGGAACCTTAAAAAAATGAAATAAAGCTATGTCGACTATGCATATCTCTCCTGATTGGTCCCTAAAAAACCAGTCTGGTTGAAAACGTGGAGTTTTCGTACTGCTCACTTTTTTGCAATGTGTAGGAACCAGTGGGGAATCCCCGCTCGTTTGGAAAGGTACCAAGGAAAGTCATACAAATAGCAAGTAGTTTCAAAACGTGTTTAATCACGTTTCTTGAATGAAGCATCTGTACTGTATATCCAAGAGGTGAAATCAATAAATAGTTTGTTACTTACATACATATACTTTTTATAATTTCTTGAATGAACTTTCTTTATTGTGTGCATCCAAGAGTTGACTTCAAGAAAGAAATTGTTACTTACTGAGAATTTTTTCATAATTTCTTGAATTAAATTTCTACGTCGCGTAGCTAAGTGAAAATTGTTTGTGATAAAGAGAAAAAAAAGCTACTTACTTGCGATTTTTTTCGTAATTTCTTGAATGAAGTATCTGTACTGTATATCCAAGAGGTGAAATTAATAAAGAGTTTGTTACTTACTTACAAATATTTTCATAATTTCTTGAATGAAATTTCCGTATTGTGTATCCAAGAGTTGACTTCAAGAAAGAAATGGTTACTTACTGAGAGTTTTTTCATAATTTCATGAATTTAATTTCTACATCGTATATCTAACTCGTTAAAAAAATAAATTTTTTTAATTAATTAGAATTTTGTAATAATTTATTTAACTTAATTTCTTTTTTTTTTTTTTTATCCAACAGGTTAATTAAGTAAGTAATTTGCTACTTATAATGATTATTTTTTCATAATTTATTTAATTTAATTTATAAGTCGTATATATAACTCGTGAAAACAATAAAGTTTGTTACTTACTTAGAATTTTGTCATAATTTCTTGAACGAAATGTTTTTTTTGTTTATCCAACAGGTGAATTCAAGAAAGAATTTGCTACTTAGACTGAGAATTTTTTCATAATTTCTTGAATTTAATTTCTAAGTCGTATATCTAACTCGTGAAAACAATAAAGAGTTTGTTACTTACTAAGAATATTTTCATAATTTCTTAAACGAAATGTCTTTTTTGTTTGTCAAACAGGTGAATTCAAGAAAGAATTTGCTACTTAGTTACAATTTTTTCATAATTTATTGAATTAAATTTCCGTATTGCGTATCCAAGAGTTGAATTCAAGAAAGAAATTGTTACTTACTTAGATTTTTTTAATAATTTCTTTAATTAAATTTCTACATCATTTAGCTAAGTTGAAATTTTTTGTGATAAAGAGAAAAAAAAGTTGCTTACTCGCAATTTTTTCACAATTTCTTGAATGAAGTATCTGTACTGTATATCCAAGAGGTGAAATTAGTAAAGAGTTTGTTACTTACTTCAAAATATTTTCTTAATTTCTTGAATGAAATTTCCGCATTGTGTATCCAAGAGGTAACATCAAGATAGAAATTGTTACTTACTGAGAAGTTTTTAATAATTTCTTGAATCAAATTTCTACATCGTTTATCTAAGTCATGAAATTCTTGAGTGAAATTTCCGTATTGTGTATCCATGAGTTGACTTCAAGAAGGAAATTGTTACTTACTGAGTATTTTTTCCTAATTTCTTGAATTAAATTTCTACATCGTGTAGCTAAGTGAAAATTGTTTTTGATAAAGAGAAAAAAAAGTTAATTACTTGTGATTTTTTTATAATTTCTTGAATTAATTATCTGTACTATATATCCAATAGGTGAAAACAAAAAGAGTTTGTTACTTACTTACAAATATTTTCATAATTTCTTGAATGAAATTTCCGTATTGTGTATTCAAGAGTTGACTTCAAGAAAGAAATTGTTTTTTTTTTTCATAATTTCTTAAATGAAATTTCCGTATTGTGCATCCAAGAGTTGACTTCAAGAAAGAAATTGTTACTTACTGAGAATTTTTTCATAATTTCTTGAATTAAATTTCTACATCGTGTATCTAAGTCATGAAAACAATAAAGAGTTTGTTACTTACTTGGAATTTTGTTATAATTTCTCGAACGTAATGTCTTTTTTGTTTATCCAGCAGGTGAATTCAAGAAAGAATTTGCTACTTACTTACAATTTTTTCATAATTTCTTTAATGAACTGTCTTTTTTATTTACCCAGGAGGCGAATTCAAGAAAGAATTTGCTTCTTACTTAAAATTTTTGATAATTTCTTAAATGAAATTTCTGCATTGTGTATCCATGAGGTAACATGAGTGTGTTACCTATTTACAATTCCTTCATAATTTCATGAATGAAATTTCAGTCTTGCGCATCCAAGAGGTGAAAACAATAAAGACTTTATTACTTACTTGTGATTTTATTATGATTTCTTGAATTAAATATCTGTATTGTGTCCAGGACCCGAATTCAAGAAAGCTATTGATACTTACTTACAATTTCTTCATAATTTAATGAAATGATTAAAAATATTCTAAAGAATAAAGACGGGTTAAGCTTAAAGATATTTATTGCTTAAACGTATTAACATATTTTTGAAAGAATTTGCTACTTACTTACAATTTTTGATAATTCATTAAATTAAATTTCTGCATTGTGTATCCATGAGGTAACTTCAAGAAATAGTTTGTTGCTTACTTAGAGTTTCGTCATAAATTTATTGAATGAAATGTCTTTTTTTATTTATCCAGGAGGTAAATTCAAGAAAGAATTTGTCCCCATGTGTCTGACAATAGATGTATGCAAATTCCTTTTCTTACATCTCCGACGTTTTATTAGACATTCTAAACGTTTGATCTGCTAGCTTACTCTAAAAATAATGAACACATAACAATGTAATGCATAATATATTTTTAATGAAATAATGCTATGTAGAATATTAATACAAAACTATATTATGATACGTTATTAATATCAATGATTAACTTTGGACATTTTGAATCTGTTCCATAAAATAGTTCACCATGTTCTCTCTTGATATTATAGCTATTGTCTTCTCTTAGTTCGTAATCAGTAGGATAATCATTATTCCATTTTGAGTCATACACAATTTTTACTGGTGTCTCATCAACAGGCTCAATATGCTTTTCGTCTTTGGTATTATTTGGTTCAATGACTGTTTGATCAATGGCAGTAACGTTTGCTGGTGCTATGTTTTTCATCGATTCATCTTTATATTCCATCGTGATATTTTCTGACAATGCCATTTTTATTTTTCTGGCAATTTCACTGTCTTTTATCACATTATTTTTACACAGGTAACAGTTTCGGTGTGTAGACAAGATATGGTTTAAGATATTAGTAGAAGAGTAGGCCTTTCTTTTATTGATCTTCCGTTGAATGCTAATACCCGAAAGGTGACGATTGGATTTATCAGTAGGTAATGTGTTACCTGCAACAGTAGCAAGGAGTTGTCCTCTATCATCAATGATTATTTTTATGTTGGCATTCTCTTTGAGTGCAATCATCTCTGGAGATCTCAATCTCGCATAACCACCAACATAAGAGTTGAATTTTTTCGGTATTCCAAAGAAATTTAATTCTATACTGTCATGACAATGCATGCATACATTTCCAATAGTGCTACCATCTGTACTTGTTTCAAAGTTTAAATACTTTTCTTTGTCAGCATTCAATGCTACAATAACCTTGTTATGTAAACACACTTTATTAAAATGCTCCATCTTCACTTTTTTTTAAAGATATGACTTATGTGTTTATCGTTCCACTGAGTAGACAATACTGATTTAATACATGCAATAGATTAGGTAGTGTCAATAACCGGTCATAGAATAGCAGATGGAAAGTCACATCGTGTCTCTGAACAATCAAAGAGCGAAATTGTTAGAACTGTAAGCATATTTTGACATTTTAAGTTATGTGCAAAAAGAAAAAAAATAAATAAAGTTGAAAAATTTCGAAGTTTTAAAAAAATTTTAATTAAACACTTTTAGGATATCGAATTTCTTTACTGAAAAGAATAAAAATAACACGGAATCCGGCAACTGAGTCTCTCAATCCCCGTAAAGCTCTTTTAAAAGATACAAAAACTACTTATTTAACACAAAAATTTCGTTTTTAATGACCACCAAGTAAAGGAAAACCACACGGAATTAGGCAACTGAGTCTCTCAAACCCTGTAAAGTTCTTTTAAAAGATACAAAAACTACTTATTTAACAAAAAAATTTCGTTTTTAATGACCTCCAAGTGAAGAAAAACCACACGGAATCATGCGACTGAGTCTCTCAAACCCGGTAAAATTCTTTTAAAAGATATAAAAACTACTTATTTAAAACACAAATTTCGTTTTTAATAACCATCAAGTAAAGAAAAATCACACGGAATTATGCAGCTGACTCTCTCAATCCCCGTAAAGCTCTTTTAAAACTGTGACAAGCTAAACCACGACAAAGCACTACTCTCGTGGAACTCAATCCCCATTTAACTCAACCCCCGTGCAACTGAACCCCCTTGTAAATGAACCCCTGTATAACCGAAACCCCCGTGTAACTGTACCCCTTTAACTGAACTCTCATGCAACTCAACCCTCCATGCAACCCATCTCCCTCAAACACTTTTCAGTCATTTTCTCGTACTCTCGTGGAACTCAATCCCCATTTAACTCAACCCCCATGCAACTGAACCCCCTTGTAACTGAACCCCTGTATAACCACCACACTGAATCAGGCAACTGAGTCTCTCAAACCCCTTAAAGCTCTTTTAAAAGATACAAAAACTACTTATTTAACACAAAAATTTCGTTTTTAATGACCACTAAGTAAAGAAAAACCACACGGAATCAGGCAACTGAGTCTGTCAAACCCCTTAAAGCTCTTTTAAAAGATAGAAAAACTACTGATTTAACACAAAAATTTAGTTTTTAATGACCACCAAGTAAAGGAAAACCACACGGAATTAGGCAACTGAGTCTCTCAAACCCTGTAAAGCTCTTTTAAAAGATACAAAAAACTACTTATTTAATATAAAAATTTCGTTTTTAATGATCACCAAGTGAAGAAAAACCACACGGAATCAGGCAACTGAGTCTCTCAATCCCCTTAAAGATCATTTAAAAGATTCAATATCTTCTTCTTTTACAGAAATATTTCGTTTTTAATGACCATCAAGTAAAGAAAAATCACACGGAATTAGGCAACTGAGTCTCTCAATCCCTGTAAAGCTCTTTTAAAACTGTGACAAGCTAAACCACGACAAAGCAGTACTCTCGTGGAACTCAAGCCCCATTTAACTCAAGCCCCGTGCAACTGAACCCCCTTGTAACTGAACCCCTGTATAACCGAAACCCCCGTGTAACTGTCACCCCTTTAACTGAACTCTCATGCATCTCAACCCTCAATGCAAACCATCTCCCTCAACAACCTTTTCAGTCATTTTCTCGTACTCTCGTGGAACTCAATCCCCATTTAACTCAACACCCTTGCAACTGAACCCTCTTGTAACTGAACCCCTGTATAACCGAAACCCCCGTGTAACTGTACCTCCTTTAACTGAACTCTCCTGCAACTCAACCCTCCATGCAACCCATCTCCCTCAAAACACTTTTCAGTCATTTTCTCGTACTCTCGTGGAACTCAATCCCCGTGCAACTGAACCCTCTTGTAACTGAACCCCTGTATAACCGAAACCCCCGTGTAACTGTACCCCCTTTAACTGAACTCTCATGCAACTCAACCCTCCATGCAACCCATCTCTCTCAAAACACTTTTCAGTCATTTTCTCGTTAAATTGACAATACGCTCCAAAACATCACTTGTGTATTATACAGTACATAATCATGGCATCTCCTCCAATTCACAAATCCCATTACTCTTTTTTTGCAAAGGTTAATCAAACATCTCCGATTGCTTCTTTTTATATTGACAATACTTTTCAAACATTACTTATGTATTATACAGACCCCATCGGCGAGGTAAAGCTAGGTCAAGTCACAGTGTCATTCTATCGTTACTTTTCAATTAAGCTATTGAATACTTTCTAGCAATGTCTCTTGTAAGCGTCAAATCTATTAAGTATAATAGCATATTCTTTGTATTGTTGATGCAAGCATCCCATTCTTTAATTACCCGTGAGGCATTCTTAACCTTCGCAATACCTTTACGCAAATATCTTTTCGCAAAAAATTCGCAAAACTCGTAAACTAAAGAAGTAATTACCCTTTTCAAAAAACAATAGTCCTTCTATTAATGAACCCATGAAACGAAACCAGTCTGATAGCGTCACACAATCTCGCTCCTAGTTCCAAAAATGGAATGCATGTAGATTTTTAGTTCCTGATATACAAGTTTTTTTTTTAGGTTAAATCCGAGGTCATTCATCTGTAAGTTGATTAGTAGGTTTTTTTGTTTTTTTTTTAAACTTGGCTAATAGGTAAAAACCTTTTTGGTACAGAGGACTCTTAGAATTCATTAGAAGGACTATACTTTGGTGAGGGGTTCTAATATCAAATGATGGTAACAGGTTACAGTAAAACACCTATTTTCTCCTTTTTCAAGATGGGTTGCTAAAAGACCTGCTCTGTAGGGTTTTAGACCATGAACAAGTGGCAGATCCAGGGGGCGAGGGGGCGCGCACCTCCCTAACGTAGACTGAAGTAGCGTAATTAACGCAAGTTTGCGTTAATTAAACTTGATCCTAACGTGAGATTATCAAATCAACCTATTTTGCCCCCCCCCTACAAAAATCCTGGACCCACCCCTGCCATGAACAATCAATTAGTTCTTGTAGAATTTGCATTCCCTGGCATTTTGTCCCCCTTTGGGCAAAACTTGAGGTTTAGTGACACAAAGTGACAAAAAAATGCCACTTTGCTGTTGATTGGCATGATGGGAGGCTGACAAATTTTTTTTAGAGTTTTGGCCCAAATTATTGGCTATCCTAGAATTTCCATTCCCTTGCATTTTAGCTCTCTTTGGACAAAAATGCATGCTTTTTGGCATAAATGGCCGAAGATACCGATTTTGGAAAAAAATAGGCGTGGGAGGATAGTTGCCCTCGAAGTTTTGGTCACTTAAAAAGAGACTGGAGCTTTTAATTTTCTGGATTTTCATTAAGATTCTTTGACTTTTAGGGAGTATTTTCTCCCCTTTTCCAAAAATCAGGCTAATTTTCTCACACTTGTAGCCTTTGATGGGTAAAATTGAACTTAATGAAACTTATATATTTGGAATAAGTACAATAAGTTGATTCTTTTGATATATTGAATGGTACCAAAATTTTTCTTTTTAGAGTTTCGATAACTTTTGAGCCGAGTCGCTCCTTACTTAAACAGTTCGTTGTAACGAGCCGAGTCGCTTGTTACCACAAACTGTTTGAAAATGAATTGTACTCTAAGATATAACATAAGATTTATTCATTATGAAATACACATACAATATTATTTTTACTACTACTACTACTACTACTACTACTGCTACTACTATTACTACTACTAACAACTCACCGTAGCACCAAGCCACCCGAGGCCAATACAGCTACGGACGCTCCTCCTCCATCCCAATCTATTCAAAGCCTCCCTTTTTATACCCGCTCACGAGGTTCCCATTTCCTTTAAATCTTTCTTAATGACGTACTCCCACCCCAGGCGAGGAACGATCTGCTTTCTGTTTAGCCCTAGAAGGTTGGCAGAAAAGAAAAATCTTCGGCAATCTGTCATCCTTCACCCGCACAACGTCCCCTAGCCACTTCAACCTTTCTTTCATTATAGCCCTAGAAAGCGGTATTGAACCACATTTTTCGTATAGCCTATTGTTTAAAATACGGTCAGTCAGCCGGGTACCCAGAACAATCCTTAAGCAATTTCTCTCGAAAACATCTAGCAAATTTTCATCCACTTTTCGGAGCGTCTATACTTCAGAGCCATATTTGACCACTGTCATCACTGTAGCTTCTAAGATTCTAATCTTGGTTTGCAGAGTTATCTGTCTATTCTTCCAATGTTTTTCTAACTGTGAAAAAACACCCTGAGCCTTGGCTATTCTACTTTTAACATCTTACTGAATATATAATATTACTGAGCCAGATTCCTGGGAATTTAAATGTATCAGCGCTAAGTTGCCAGAACAATGGAACCGTCAGAGATTAATTGGAATTTTAGGGGGTTATTTGGACAGGAAAAAATTTTCTAGGTTGTGGTCGCTATAATACACAAGTTCCAATTTTCAATATAGAGGCTCCATTATGAGTTATAAATGTGTAAGAAAAAAGTTATCAGAACGTTTTTCAGACCTCAAATTTCGGGAGTTAGACAAGGCGAACAGGTTGGACATTCAATTCTGACACTTTCTTGCTTAACATTATCTTTTTAAATTGTCACCACGACCTAAATGATTCCTGATTACGGCTTCTAAAAATTACTAACCTTAGACACTTCCACTTCAACTGTTCTTGCAGACATCCAGCAATAAAATAAATACTAAAAGAAAATTAAGGAAAAAGTTAGAATTTCTAGGTTGCGCTCGCTATAATACATAAGTTCAAATTTTCAGTAGAGAGGCTCCATTAAGAGTTATAAATGTGTAAGAATGTCTTCCAGGCCTAATCTTTCGGGAGTTAGACAAGCGAACGGACTGAACATTCAATTCTGACACTTTCTTGCTTAACATTATCTTTTTAAGAGTTCCCAATGACCTAAATGATTTCTGATTACGACTTCTAAGAATAACTAACCTTAGACACCTCCATTTCAACTGTTCTTGCAGACATCCAGCTATAAATATCAATATTAAAAAGAAAATTATCACCATTTTCAGAAATTATGCACATCGAAAACAACTATTTTTAAACGCTTTTACCGATCTGCTAATTTAACTGTGTAGATACAGTTTGATAGACGCTCATGAAACGTTGAATAGTTCTTTGTTCCTAAGTAATGCATGAAATTGAGACAAAGATATTAAAACTCAGGTCAATCTACAGAGTTTAAACTTTGTTCATTTTAAGCCTTTTTTTCTCATATTTTTTATTATTTTTGCGGATCGGTTTTCGAAGGACATTTGAGGTGAAGTTTTATTTTTAAGGCGGCTTTGAAAAAATGAAATAAAATTATTAATTGAAATGAGAGCACCTTGTGTAAATCTGGGGTAATGAGAGATTACACTCTTTTGGGGGGACAAATTTTATTCAAATAGTGTTGTTAGGTAAGCTTAGCAAAAAACACGGTACATTTGAGCACATCACTGCTACAGTCTAGGAGGATGATCAAAGGGCTCATTGGGTACACTCTTATGCTTCTTTTTCAAAATTAGCTGGTCGAAATATTAAACAATGTAGGCAATTTATGAAAACTATAATATTTTTTTAGGGAGGTGGGGGATGATCCAAGGGAACATTAGGATACATTCATGTGTCCTTCTTTTTCAGAATTAGCTGGTGGAAATATTAAACTTTGTAGGCGACTTATGAAAACTTTTTAGGGAGTTTTTAATATTTTTTAGGGAGGTGGGGGATGATCCAATGGCTCATTGGGTAAGGGTTGGGATGGGATCCTCCCAAAAAACTAGAATAATGTGGTTGCGGGCCAACACTTTGAATTTTTCGTATTATTTTTTTCCTGTGTAGATATTTTTAGTTTAATATGAACTTTCGAGTACCTCTTCATAGTAAGATTCGAGGGTTGAGTTGGGCTGAGACCCTCCCATACAAATAGGATAATTTGAGTGCGAGGACAGCACTTTCAATTTTGTCATGTTTTTTTCGCTTTGTCGATGATTTTAGTTTAATATAAACTTTCAGGTACCACTTCATAATAACATTCGGGGGTTGAGTTGGAGTAAGATCCTCCACACCGTCTTATTGTTTACTGTTAAAGCACCGAGGATAGCGAAAAAAAAATCTGTTGTTCGAATGGGTTAACGTGATGTTTGAATTGAGTATGCTAATGCGTTATTGAATTGGCTTTTAGGTATCCTTAGAAAATTAACATTGCCTTTTAGGTTACCCCCTTCCCTCCAACTTTTTCTCAAAATGACATGAAATATGCTTGCGGCTGTACCAATCGTAGGCTATGCTCCGTCATAGACATGATGCGGCTTACCCTGCGGTACTCTATTGCCGGTTATCGACAACACATGGCTGTAGCATTTGAGAACTAAAGTTACATCAAACAACAACATAGCAGATTTTAACATGGATCCAAGTGTAGAGTTAGAAATATCTTTTTATTGTGAGTGTTCTATTTTTAATGGTCACTATCATGACTTCTGTAATTCGAATGAGAGTAATGCAGCACTTTTAGAAATCATGGAAAATGAAATAGATGAGGACAATCTGCGTAAAATGAGAAGAAGAATCTTTAATGAAATGGTGAGAAAAAGGGTGTCTTTCTAACCTTGAGCAAAGATATAAAAGTTTGATGAAGTACTTCTCTGCTTAAATATTACATTAATAGCTTCCAGAATGATAGGACTATATGACACAGAATTTATTGGTTTGAAAAAATCATCCTGTGGTGTTATATTTGAATGTACATTTTTATTGTTGTCGATGGAACTCGAAGAAATTGACTGCTATTATTGGCTAGTGAACTATAATAGGTTTGAGTATGATGAAAGCTTATGGAGTACTACAGTACGCCGTATAAACAGACTGGATTCTACGATAGAGCGTTTACACCATATAATAAAAGTGGTCAAGAACTGAGATATGTTCAGGAAGAAGTCAGTGAAATTTGCAGCTTTTTCGGGGTTGAAGCGCTGTACATAAAGGGTAGCGTACCTACAGATAAAGTTTTAATTCGAAACTGTGACCCTAGTATTCCACTTTTCAATTTAGAAGAATTTAAGTGTCCTAAATTTGAAGGGGCTTATCCCCACCCTGAAGAAGAGGCTAGGTTCTTCGCGCTGTGGTCACCTAGGGACATACCTGATCGTGATAAATGCATAAGACATGGTAAAAACTATTCTATATCATGGGATCCTCGTTTTTGGATGTTTAACACTGAACTTTAAGTATTATTTTTATGTAAATATGTTTTTTTTTCAAGAAAATCTCTTTTAATATATTTAAGCATTAAATATCTCTATGCTTAACCAGTCTTTATTCTTTAGAAAAGTTCTACTCATTCAATAAATTATGAAAAAATATTGTAAGTAAGTAACAAATTTTAAGCCTGCAAAATTAATAAAACAGTGTCTATTCTAAGTGATGATTTGACAGTCCTATAAGAGAAACGATAGAATAATGTCTTTTGAAAAGTATTGCTTAGTATTGGGGTATGCTCAGACTTTGATATTAGTTCTGTTAACCTATCTCAGTTTCTAATATATTCCCTATGAGCATGCGGCGCAAAATTAATAATATAATGTCTATTCTAAGTGATGATGTGACAGTCCTATGAGAAAAACGATAGAATAGTGTCTTCTGAAAAGTATTGCTTAGTATTGGGGTATGCTCAGACTTTGATATGTTCTGTTAACCTATCTCAGTTTCTAATATATTCCCTATGAGCCTGCTAGCAGTATATTTATCTCTGAAAATCCCTTTTCTTACCTTGTCACTGCTACATTCTGTTGATGTTTCAAAGTTCACTTTGGAATTTTTTTTTTCATTGAAATGTAAAGACAAGGAATATTTTGTAGTGTTGTTTCATGGTTTACCATGACACTGTTACATTTTGTTGAAGTGTTATCATTGTCAAAAAATATGCCTTCTAAGAGAAATTTGATAGTGTTAGGTAGAAGCTTGTTAGTATTAATGAAAAAACTTGATACATCGAAGAGAAAATTTGTTAGTGTTAAGGAAAAACATGCCACTTCTGTTAGATTTAAGATTAACTTACTAATCTGACAGAAAACTTGTTATCATAAATGAAAAATTGTTACTTCAAAGAAAAATTTTTGATATCTGCTGCTGGACATTTTGCTAGTTCAAACAGAAAACCTGTTATCACTGGTCAAAAAATGATACTTCTAAGAGAAATTTGGTTGTGTTAGGTAAAAGTTTGTCGGTATTATGGAAAAAAGTTTATAGAACGAAGAGAAAATTTGCTAGTGTTAAGGAAGCATACTATTTCTGGTGGAATTAAGAATAAATTTCTTCTTCTGACCGAAAACTTGATATTATAAATGAAAAATTGTTACTTCAAAGAAAATTTTTTTATCTTTACTGGACATTTTACTAGTTCAAACAGAAAAAGTGTTATCACTGGTGAAAAAATGATAATTCTAACAGAAAGCTTTGGTAGCGTTAGGTAAAAGTTTGTTGGTATTAAAGAAAAAAAGTTGATACTTCGAAGAGAAAATTTTTTAGTGCTAAGGAAAACTTGCTACTTCTGGTAGAAAACTTGTTATCACAATGACAAAATTGTTGCTTCTAAGAAAAATTTGGTATCTTTGACAGAAAAATTGTTACTTCTAACAGGTAACTTGTTATCACTAACGAAATACCTGTTACTTCTAAGAAGAATTTGATATCTTTGACAGAAAACTTGTTACTTCTAACAGATAACTTGTTATTGCTGACGAAAAATTGTTACTTCTATGAGAAACTTGTTGTCTTTGATGGAAAACTTGATGGTATTAGAAGAAATTTGTTACTGCTAAGAAAGAAAACTGTTACTTCTAAGACAAATTTGAGTATGTTAAGTAAAAGTTTATTAGCATTAAGGAATGTGCTGTTACTTCGATGAGAAATTTTGTTACTGATAAAGAAAACTTGCTACTTATGACAGAAATTTTTTTACATCTAACAGATAACTTGTTATCACTGACAAAAATTGTTACTTCTATCGGAAATTTGTTATCTTTGATGGAAAACTTGGTGCTATTAGAAGAAATTTGTTACTGCTAAGAAAAACCTGTTACTTCAATGAGAAATTTGAGTGTGTTAAGTAAAAGTTAGTTAGTATAAAGGGAAAATGTTGACACTTCGAGGAGAAAATTTGTTAGTGTTAAGGAAATCTAGGTAGTTCTGTCAGAAAACTTGTTATCATAACGAAAATTTGTTACTTCTATGAAAAATTTGTTATCATTGACAGAAATTTTGTTACTTCTAACTGATAACTTGTTATCATTGACGAAGAACTGTTATTTTTAAAAGAAATTTGTTATCGTTGACGGAAAGGTTGGTGCTATTAGAAAAAAAATTGTTACTGTTAAGAAAATATCTACTACTTTTAAGAGAAATTTCAGTGTTTTAAGTGAAAGTTTGTTACTATTAAGTAAAATATTTGTTACTCCGATGAGAAAATTTGTTAGTGTTAAGGAAAACTTGCTACTTCAGACAGAAAACTTGTTTTCATAAACAAAAAAAATTGTTATTTCTATAAAAAAATTGGTATCTATGACAGAGAACCTTCTACTTCTAACATAAAAGTTGTTATCATTGATTAAAATTGTCACTTTTAAGAGAAATTTCTTATCTTTGATTGAAAACTTGGTGCTATTAGAAGAAATTTGTTACTGTTAAGAAAAAAAAAGTGTTACTTCTAAGAGAAAATTGAGTGTGTTAAGTAAAAGTTTTTTAGTATCATGGGGAAACGTTGAGAGTTCGAAGAGTAAATTTCTCAGTGTTGAGGGAAACTTGCTACTGCGGGCAGAACACCTGTTATCATAACGAAAAATTGTTACTTCTAAGAAAAATTTGGTATCTTTGACAGAAAACTTGTGACATTTAACAGATCACTTGCTATCACTGACGAAAAATTGTTACTTCTAAGAAAAATTTGGTATCTTTGACAGAAAACTTGTTACTTCTAGGAGTTTGTTGCTTACTTACAATTTTTTTTACATAATTTAATGAATGAAATTTCTGTATTGTGTATACAAGAGGCAAATTCAAGAAAGAGTTTGTTACTTACTTACAATTTTTTAATAATTTCTTCAATTAAATTTCTGTATTGTGTATCCAAGAGGTGACTTCAAGAAAGAGTTACTTTTTTACATTTTTTTCATAATCTATTGAATGAAACTTCTGTATTATGTATCCAAGAGGTGAATTCAAGAAGGAGTTTGTTACTTAATTACAATGTTTCCAAAATTTCTTGAATGAAATTTTCGTATTGTGTAGCCAAAAAACAAATTCAAGAAAGAGTTTGCTACTTACATACAATTTTTTCATAATTTCTTGAGTGAAATTTCTGTATTGTGTATCCAAGAGGTGACTTTAAGAAAGAGTTTGTTACTTATTTACAATTTTTTCATAATTTCTTGAATGAAATTTCTGTATTGTGTATCCAAGAGGTGAATTCAAGAAGGAGTTTGTTACTTAATTAGAATTTTTCATTAATTTATGAATGAAATTTCCATATTGAATATCCAAGAGGCGAATTCAATTTATCTGTAGGTAGGTTATTCTTTACGTGTAGTGCTTCAACCCCGAAAAAGCTGCAAATTTCACTGACTTCTTCCTGGACATATCTCAGTTCTTGACTACTTTTATTATATGGTATAATCACTATATCGTAGAATCCCGGTCTGTTTATACGGCGTAATGTAGTACCCCTTAAGATTTTATCATACTCAGACATATGAGAGTTCACTATCCAATGATAGCAGTCAATTTCTTCGAGATCCATAGACAATAATAAAAATGCACATTCAAATATAATGCGCTATATCGAACCTCCTTTTTTGAGAGCTTTCTTGTGCTCCTGATCTTCCTAACAAGATGATTTTTTCAAACCAATAAATTATGTTGCATATATTCCTATCATTCTTGAAGCTATTAATGTAAAATTTAAGCAGAGAAGTATTTCATCAAACTTTTATATCTTTGCTCAAGGTTAGAGAGACTTGTGACTATGGGGAGGAGTCCTAAAACCATCTGAATTGATTGTAGGGATGAGTCATGAAACTCGTAGAATTCATTGTGGGGAAGAATCATAAAACTCTCGGTATCTATTGCATGCAAATGAAGCGTTGAAATTGTTACGCAACTTAGCTTGTAAAATATTACATGTTTGTTAATATCATACATCTCCAATATTTTAATAGATATTTTAAGCGTTTGAGGTGCTAGCGTACTCTAAAAATAATTGAAGTACAACAAAGTAATGTAGAATTTATTTTTAATTAAGTAATAACATGTATAATATCAATATAAGAATATGTTTCATACATTATTATACATTATTAACATCGCTGAACAACTTTAGACATTCTGAGTCTGCATCACAAAATAGTTCATCGTGTTCTTTCTTGATAGTGCCCTCAGTAGAGATATCCATATTGTCTATGTCTCTTCTTTAGATCTTTATTTTCTGCTATATCGAACCTCCTTTTGTGAGAGCTTTCTTGTGCTCCTGATCTTCCTTGTAACGGAGAGGATGTCTTTTGTTTGTATCGTTTCTTGTAATATTGGTTACTCTCTTCCACTGCAGAAACTGATGAGCCTACCCTTTTTCTCACCGTTTCATTAATGATTCTTCTCCTCATTTCGCGCAGATTGTCCCCTTCTATTTCATTTTTCATGATTTATAAATTTACTGCATTACTCTCATACGAATTACTGAAGTCATGATAGTGACTATTAAACATAGCACACTCAAAATAAAAAGATATTTCTAACTCTACACTTTGCTCCATGTTAAAATCTGCTATGTTGTTGTTTGATGTAACTTTAGTTCTCAAATGGTACAGCCGTGTGGTGTCGATAACCCGCCATAGAGTACCACAGGTAAAGCCATGTCGTGTCTATGAGGAACAATAGCGTACGATTGTTACACCCACAAACATATTTCATGTCATTTTGAGAAAACGTTGGAGGGAGGAGGTAACCTCAAAGGCAATGTTTCTTTTCCAAGGATACCTAAAAACCAATTCAATAACCCATTAGCATACTAAATTCAAACATCACATTAACCCAGTCGAACAATAGATTTTATTTTCGCTGTCCTTGGTGCTTTACCAGTAAACAATAAGACGGTGTGGAGGATCTTACTCCAACACAACCCCGAATCTTACTATGAACTGGTATTAGAAAGTTTATATTAAACTAAAATAATCAACAAAGCGAAAAAACATGACAAAATTCAAAGTGTTGCCCTCGCAATCAAATTATCCTATTTGTATGGGAGGGTCTCAGCCCAACTCAACCCTCGAAACTTACTGTGAAGTGGTACTCGAAAGTTTATATTAAACTAAAAACTTCTACACAGGGAACAAAAACAACACAAAAAAAAATTAAAGTGTTGCCCCACAACCACATTATTCTATTTAAATGGGAAGATCCCACAACAATTCGCACCCAATGAGGCCTTGGATCATCCCCCACCTCTCTAAAAAATATTATAGTTTTCATAAATTTCCTGCATTGTTTAATATTTCCACCAGCTAATTTTGAAAAAGAAGGACGTAGGAGTATAACCAATTAGCCCTTGGATCATCCCCGTATACTGTAGCAGTGGTTTGCTCAGATGTATTGTGTTTGTTGCTAAGCTTAGGTAACAGTACTTTTTGAATAAAATTTGTCCCCCAAAAGAGTAGAATCTCTCACTACCCCAAATTTACATGAATGACTCTCATTTCAATTAATAACTTTATTTAATTTATTTGAATTCACCTTAAAAATAAAACTTCCCCTCAAATATCCTTCTGAACTCGATCCGCAAAAATATTAAAAAATATGAGAAAAAAGGCTTAAGATTAACAAAGTTTAAACTCTGTAGATTCATCTAAAATTTAATTTCTGTGTCTAAAGTTCGCGCACTACTTAGGAACAAAGAACTATTCAACGTTTCATGAGCGTCTATCAAACCATATCTACACAGTTAAATTAGCAGATCGGTAAAAGCGTTTAAAAATAGTTGTTTTCGATGTGCATAATCTCTGAAAATGGCGACAATTTTCTTTTTAATATTAATATCTATAGCTCGATGTCTGCAAGAAATTTTGAAGTGGAAGTGTCCAAGGTCAGTTATTTTTAGAAGTCGTAATCAAGAATCATTTAGGTCAGGGGGAACTCTTATAAAGATAATGTTAAGCCAGAAAGTGTCAGAATTGAATGTTCAATCCGTTTCCTTGTCTAACTCCCGAAAGATGAGGTCTGAAAGACGTTCTGATTAATTTTTTCTCACGCATTTATA
Source organism: Artemia sp. Qi Xiang Cuo (assembly GCF_049724085.1). Taxonomy (NCBI): domain Eukaryota; kingdom Metazoa; phylum Arthropoda; class Branchiopoda; order Anostraca; family Artemiidae; genus Artemia; species Artemia sp. Qi Xiang Cuo. The sequence goes on from NC_142801.1 coordinate 11,141,147, forward strand.
ACTCTTAATGGAGCCTCTATATTGAAAATTTGAACTCGTGTAATATGCCGACCACGCCCAAGAAATTCGAACTTTTTCCTGTCCAAATAACCCCCTAAAATTCCAATTAATCTCTGACGGTTCCATTGTTCTGGCAACTGTGCGCTTATACATTTAAATTCCCAGGAATCTGGCTCATTAATATATTCAATCTCTATTAATCTCCTTGTATCTCTGAAAAAATATCTAATATGTCCTACTTACATTATAAGGGCTTCGAAATAATAATTCCGGAATTTATCTCTCAGAGTAAAAGAAATGAAACATTATTAAAATAGAATTTCTATCTCTTTAGAGTCCCGCATAATTCCCAGAAATCAACTCTGATGTCACTTAGTTTAATATTTCTAGCTCTCTGATTGGCTGTGACGTCACTTCGTGACGCCTCAATTAGAGATGCCTCCCTACTATCTTCACTCATTCCTAGCCTTAGTGACTTAGTGTTCTTAACATTAATTTTCAAACCTATTCTAGCACCATGAACTCGCAAAACCTCTAAGATTTCATTCATTTTGCTCACACTTTCATCTAGGATGCTTAAATCATCAGCATGATCTAAGTCCAGGATACTTTTTCCTCCCCATTTGATTCCATGATCTGTCAAAATAATCCATATAAAGGGGGATAGAACAAAACCCTACTTAACTCCTGATTTAATACAAAACCAGCTGCTAACCTCATTTCTTACCTTAACCGCAGCAGTGTTATTCTCGTACATAGCACTCACCACTTTAATGTATTTGTTTGGTATTCCATACAAGGATAAAACCTTTACTAAATCTCTTTAATCAACAGAATCGAACGCTTGCTCATAATCTATAAACTTGAGAACCAAAAGTGTTTGAAAATTCAGGCACTTGTTAATTATTATCCTAAGAGTGAAAATTTGGTCAACACCTCCTCTACTTTTTCAAAACCGCTCTGTTCTTCTCTTAGAACTTTGTCTATGGCATCTCTCAGGCTAAAAAGTATCATATTACTAAGTAATTTACTACCTACAGAGACCACACTAATGCCTCGATAAATATCCAGGTACTTCCCCTTTTTCAAAAATCATATTCATAATCTTCAGTGATTTATTGCTAACCTTAGAGCCACAATATTTAAGAAACTCATTTACTACCCAATGAACACCTGGAGCATTATTATTTTTTAATCCTTTTAGTACTGTTGCTAATTCCTCCTCACAAACAAAATCTTCCTTCACATCCAAGGTATCACAAACTTTATCATTTTCCTCTATATCTTTTCCTGCAACTCTATCTCGGTTAAGAAAATTCAAAAAATGTTCAACCCATCTCTCTTTGGTTTTTTACTTATCGCTAATTGCGGCCCCATTCCTATCTTTAACTGGGCCAAGTCCGGATTGACTACTCCCTCTCAATTTGTTAACATGCCAGTACAATATTTTACTATTATACCGTCTAGCTGCATCTTCCACATCCTCAGCAATTTTATCCATGGCCTCCATTTCGCACCCCCTTAGTTCATATTTTAATGCTTTCTCCACTTTTTTTACATTCCTTTTGTTTTCATATGATCTATCACTCAGGTAACTCTTGCACAAGTCCTTTCTCATTTCTATTAGACATAAAGCTTTTTCACTAATATTCTTAGGTGTCTTCCCTTAGACACCTTCAGCAGCCTCACAAATTATTTTTCTAAAATTATTCCAACCATCTTCCACATTATCAAATTTTAAACTCTTAAGTTTAGTATTCAATTCTTCCTGGAAAGTTTCGCCCAAATTCTCATCCTGGAGTCTACCAACATCATAACTTCTCGGGAGGTAGTTAACCTTCCGATATTTCAGCTTTAAATTAACCCTTGACGCTACTAGATGGTGATCTTTGCTTTTAACATCAATAATATACCCTAGTATCTTGTATTGATCCTGCCAGTCTTCGGTTTACTACACGGTAAAAAATCCGTTCGTACTTTTATGCTAAATTATGGTGCAGCAAGTGGGCCTTATGCTAAAAAAGCCTACTGTTACTAGCGGACGCTAATTCAGCGTTTTTCAGTCAGATGGTTAAAAATAAGGTTTTCTAGCGTAAATTGTGACTGATTTAACGCTATGGGGGGACCACTGTATTCATCACAGCCAATCCGTGTGATCCTGAAATTAAAATTTTTCAAGATAAAATGACCCTTTTCTGTTGCGAAACTACAGTCACTTAGCGTAATTTTTCGTTGTTTGGCGTGAGAGGCGTGGCCTTCCAATTTCATTTCTACCTATCAACGAAGCCTCCGCGTCTCGCTTTTTTTAGCGTACAATTACACTTCTTTAGCGTAAATGGATAATGATTAGCCGTTAGGGGTGGAGCAACCCATACAGGTTTTTATGGGAGGGGAGGTGTATGTGATTTTTTGGGGTCAGGACATAATATTTTTTTGGAGCGGGGGGGGGGGGGTCCCGAGTTGTAATTTTGAATTGCAGCTTTTACAATTTTATTAATTGTAAAATTAATATAGTACAAATAAATTAGGAATATATAAAACTATTATTCAAACCAACATTATTGTTCAACAATTGGTAAAAATAGTCTGTAATCTAACAGCTGTATTGCAATTAAATCGTTTCCAATAGCAAACAGGTTGTCAAACTACTGGAAAAAAGTAGTCTGACAGGTGTACCGCAATCGAATCCTAGTGTATTAAATAAAAAAAACAGCTTTTTCAACTGAAAGTAAGGAGCAACATTAAAACTTAAAACAAACCAAAATTTTTATCTATATGATGGGGTTTACCCCCTAGTCAATACCTCGCTTTTTACGCTTAAGTTTGGATGTTGTTCCAATTCTTTAAGAATGACCCTTCAAGCACAAAGGCCTTTTAAGTAGAATAAATAGCTGTTATGAAAATATTAAAAAAAGTTTAGCGTAAAGAGCGAGGTATTGAATAGGGGGAGAACCCCCTCATATACGTAATAATTGCTGTTCGTTTTAATGTTGCTCCTTACTTTAAGTTGAAAAAAACTTGTTTTTTTTTACGTAATTTCTGATCGCTTTTTCAATAGTGCTTGGAAATCCGGCGCCCCTTCATAGAAATATCCCTTCCTCTCTGAAAGTATCTTCCCGCGTATTCCCCTTCCCCCGACCCCCCTCCCACCCCACGAAAAAATCCCTCCTGAAAACGTCCGTATACTTCCCAATAACCAATACTGCATGTAAACAATAGGCAAAGTTCACAACTTGCAGCCCGTCCCCGGGGGGCTTTGGGGGATTAAGTCATCTTTAAAGACATAGTTGTTCAATTTTCGAATTTGCTGAACCAAATGGTTATTTCAAAATCTTGATTGGGTGACTTTCAGAAAAAAATGAGCGTGGGTGGGGGCCTAGTTGCCCTCCAGTTTCTTAGTAATTTAAAAAGCCACTAGAACTTTTAATTTCCATTTGAATGAGCCCTCTCGCGATACTCTAGGACCACTGGATCGATACGATCACCCCTGGAAAGAAAACAACAAAAAATCAAAACAAATAAACACGCATCCGTGATCTTTCTTCTGGCGAAACATACAAATCCACATTTTTGGAGATAGAAGCTTAAACCTCTACAGAAGGATTTTCTGATACGCTGAATCTGATGGTATAATTTTCATTAAGATTTTATCACTTTTAGGGGGTGTTTCCCCCATTTTTCAAAAACAAGGCAAGTTTTTTCAGGCTCGTAACTTATATATTTGAAATCAGCAAAAAATCCAATTATTTTGATATATCTATTGGTATCGAAATTCCTTTTTGTAGAGTTTCAGTGACTATTGTGCTGGGTCGATCCTTACTTACAGTTCGTTACCACGAACTGTTTGAAAGGCTGGATTTAAACACAGATCCAAATCTCTGGGGAAAATATAAAGTAAAATGGCAGTAGAAAAAAAAGTGCGAAAAGACCTTGATCCATCGTACCATACAAAGTTTAAATTCAAAGGGAAACTTACCAAGCAAAACCTCTACTATGTCCAGCGCAGTTGCTCCTGCCCAGTATACTAAAACCTGTATACGAAAACCAACTACATGACGAGAAAAAAGCATAAACCGTCTCGGCATATCACTTTTGACTAATTGGTATCAACTTAAAAACATGACCATCAGACCAAACACAACGGAAAAGACAAACGAATCCAATTATTTCTTTATTATTCAATATAATTATATAACTCAATAATAAACATCACAAATATTTGACTAAAAAATTACAATAAACACAAGAAACATTATTTTAAAGTTTGCTTAAAAATTCTCTTACTCTTGCTGGTAGGAGAGCTTTCTTCAGTGGTTCCATCTTGCCAACATACCTGCAAAGATAGTTCATAAGGTTACTACCAGGAAGGGTTCTTCGTAACAATCAGTAATTATTCAGTGGGAGAGTAATGTCAGTATGTATAGCATTCAGGTTAGGTCCAGCTGTGATTAACAATATCTCCAGCAACGGCAGTAGCATAGACAGGATGTTATTTTCGGAGGAAGATCTAGAATATAAAAGAGGGATGACTCCTTGGTCATATCAAGTAAGAGTGATTTAAAATTATTGTGGGCTAGGTTAGTTTTAGCAAGATGGAGGTAGAACAGGTTGCAAAATTATTCCAGCAAAGTTTAAGGAGGCCGGGAAATACAGACATAATAGACCCAAAAAGATAGGTCAGTTTCCCTGAAGTTTTATGCAGGAGTCAAGAAGGAGTGGGGTGAGAGTTTTTTTTTAAGGTGGGACTTGCGAATGATTTATCATTCGTAATACAGAACAGCTCCGGTCAGACAGAACAGCTCCCATTAGTACTGTAAAAGCCAAAACACCTTTCACATGTTTCAAATTTGACATACAAGTAAAGGTGCAGAAAAAACTTTTAGTGAACAAGGATTTCTGAATTTTGACTCGACTACTAGAATACTTCTAATATACTAAAGCATGTGAAAAATTTTACAATTTCGTGGTTTAGTGTGGGATGCAATGTGGAAATTCCAGAATTTTCTAATTTTCTGACCGGAGCTTCCAGAGGAAGTGGCTGTGACGTTCAACTGGATGATTGAATTCTGAATCACCTGATATTTTTAAAGAATAAAAAATAAGACAATTCCATTATGTTACACTTCTCTGCAAAGATGAGATGCCACCCATAAAATATCGGATTCGAATATCAGAAAATTTGACATTGGAAGGAGCCGGGACCCAAAGGTCAATACTCCTTTGTATATGACTTTTATCCCGTCCCTCCTCTTGAAGCTAACACAAAACTCAAATGTCACTTAATTTACTTAATTTATATTAGTAGAATACTACAATATATTTGAAGTCAGATAAATATATTGTCTAATTACAATTTGACAACATGTATAAAAATGGAAAGAAACATGAAAATCTTATTAATAGAATTTTTATTTATATTAATAGTGTATTATAAAAGTGTTTTCTGATAGGAATCCCCTTTCCCTTTTGATTTCACAAATGGACTCCACTGTACAGAGAGCGGTCACTAGCGTTTACCCCCAGCAGCTCATAAAACATTGAAAAATGATTCAAGAATGAAAAATCTCGACAGACTTGCACGTAATGGTGGAGACAATTTCCCTAAAGTAAATTTTGATTGTTTAGAGAGAAAATATCAGGTGTCCTTAAAAGAAATAACTATATTGGAAAAAGCAAACGAAAATCTCGGGTTGGGGCTGGTTGTTCTCCAGTATGACTCAGAATTTATAAATGGGGGAAAGAATCCAAATAAAAAAGGGATTTTATATTCAGTTAGGACACCGTTGGTAGATAATGTTATAAATCAGGTTTGGATTGTCTATGAGCCTCCAAAAGATATAAACACGTATGGTTATTTTTTCCCCGTTAAGGCAATAAGTCGACTCTTGTCTCAAGGCAAAAAATATGGGGAACGTCACTATTGTCCCTTGTGTCTTTCCCCATTTAAAATTGAAAGAATATTCACGGATCACAAGAGATATTGCAAACTTCATGGCAATCAAAGGATAGAAATACCGGCAAGAGACAAAGCTACTATACAATTTAAAAACTTCCAAAATTCCCTGCTACAGATTGATAAAGTATCTTTGGACTGTGTATCAAGACTGTTGGAGGTATCGGACCCATCAAGGTCAAATATAGTCAAGGAACACAAACTCGTTGCGGGTTCCTATGCGCATGCCCAACGCGATTACAACAATAAAATGTAATTGGAAGAGTTTTTTTACTATGGATGAGGAAGGTAGCATGGAGAAATTATTGGTGTGTTTAATAAAAACAGCAAATAAATCTATTTCACGATTGTGTCACACCAACTACTCTATGTCATTATAACAAAAGGAGCAAACGACACTAGAAAAGGGGTCAGTTTGTTGGGTTTGTAGGAACTCTCTTGCTGCGAAAGACACTGTTCTGGACCATAATCTCCTTATTGACCCCAATTCAACGGGGGAAAGTAACTTTGGGGGATGGGCTCATAATTCATGTAATTTATAAATTCAACAGAAGCTCTTTCTTCTGGTCTTTATACATAATTCCAACTATGATCTGCAGTATGTGCTACCAGCAATGGCATATCTTCAAAGAAATGGAGTTGTGGATGATGCATGGGTCATAGACAGCTTTACCTACAAAACCATTCCTAAATCAGCAAAAAAGTTGCTTGTTTTGGAATTTATGTGGAGATATGTTGAAGACGACATTGAGTACACGAATAAAATTCGCTTTTTAGATTCCTTCAGTTTTTTTCCCAAGTCTTTGAGCGAATTAATTGAATTGCAAAAGAACCATGATGGCTGCAACGCTTTCCCCCTTTTCAAGCCAAAATTTACAAATGATTTATATAATTTGTTGACGGTCAAAAGCGTGTATCCTTATGTTTATTACTACTCCCTTTCAAGATTCACTAAGGAAGCTACTCCCCCAATCGAATCGTTTTACGACAGTCTACATGATCGTAAGTGTACTCCTGATGAATACAGTTTAGCCAAAAAAGTGTGGGCAGAGGGAGGGTGTAAAAATGGGTTTGACTACTGCAAGCTGTATTTTTCAAGTAATGTGTTAACTTTGTTAGACATTATGTGTAAAAATACGGAAAAAATATATGAGGAATTTAATCTTGATATAGGATATTATTTTTCATCTCCTCATCTTGTAATGGACCTCATCCTAAATATTAGCGGGGAAAAATCGGGCTGATCACTGACATCGATCAGCACCTGTTCATCAAGAGGTCGATGAGGGGTGGATACGTTTTTAATGGGGATCGTATCTTGGAAACTGATCCAACTGGAGAGAAGACGGGAACAAAATCGGATGCAGTGTTCCTTGATATGAATTCCCTCTACTCCTCGGCCATGTCTCATTACGCCCTACCCTGCGATGACTATAAATGGCTCAATGACACTCAAGCCTCCAATTCCCCGACATTGACAGTGTTGAGGAGAATGGGCCGGTTGGATGGTTTTTTGAAATTGATGGGGAGATACCAGTTGAGCTTCACGATTCGGTAAAGGATTTTGTTTTTCCATGCATCAATAAACCTGTGTATAGAGACTATTTCAGTCCCTACAACAGATGTTTGGTTGAGGTGGAGGGATTGCATTGGACCCCTTCAAAACAATAACTTATTGCCGACCTCCTGTCGAAGAAAAATATTGTCTTACATCATGTGGCTTTAAAATGGATTTGCAACAACGGTTTTAGTGTCACAAAGGTTCATACAGCCCTCCATTTTAGTCAAAAAACCCTATCTGAAAACGTTTGTTGACACTTTTGTCAAGAAACATTCTGAAGCGCAGACAAAAGCCGAAAAAGAAATCTATAAGCTCATTTTAAATTTGGCTTTTGGTAAAATGTGCAAAAGTGTTCGCAATAGGAATCGTTGTGACGTCGTGACCGATCCCGAACAATGTGCTCAAATTATTGCCGATCCAAATTACACTTCCTTTACAATCATTGGCCCGGACATGGTACTATTGAATAGAAAAAAAAGAAGCATTGTCCTGAATAAGAATATTGCTGCAGGCAGTGTGATCTTGGAGATCTCTAAAAAGCTCATGTTGAAATTCTACTACAATGTGGCTAGGGTAAAGTGGCCGGAGAAGGGGCAAGTAGAGGTCTGCTACGGGGACACAGATTCTCTACTGTTAAAAGTAAAAACTCAAAACCTACTTGATAATTTGGCGCACGGTGAAATCATCAGCTCACGGATGGACTACACCAACTGGAGTGGGGAGGTCTACCCATGGCTAGTGAAACGTCGGGTGCCAAATCAACTTTTATTTTTAAAATCGGAAACGGGAAGTGACATGATTTCCCGTGGTATGTTTGTAAGTCCGAAGGTGTACTTTATACTGACACACGACGAGGAAATAAAAAACGTTGCAAACGAGTACCAACGCGCTGTGTGGATAAGAATTTTGACATGGACGTTTGTAGGAATTGTATTTTTGAAAATACAATTCCACGAGCGAAATTGTTGGCAATTCGTTCTTTAAACTTCAGGAACTTCACTGTAAATATAGAAAAAAATGCCATGAGTACCATTTCCGACAAGGTCTATGTTTGTCAAAACGGTGTGACTACCCTTCTCCTGGGGCACTATTTAACTTCCGACCGAGCCGAATGTGTTACATGGAAAGTCTCTGTTTCAGTTAACTTCAATAAAACAAATTTCAGAAAACCTGGGGGGGCCTTGCGGCCCGGGGGGGGGGGGGCTTGCGGCCGCCCCGGCCAGCCGCCAGCGGGGGGCACCACCACCGACGGTATCTTGTTTTTTTTACTTAGAGCAGATTTTTTTTGTACTGTTGTAAATATACATGTTGTTGTGTTCAAATTAAAAAAAATGGTGTAAGAAAAAGTGATATTATTTAAGTGTATTTTTGATTAAATGTTGTATTTTTTATAAATAAAAAAAATGTATTTATTAAAGTGGGTTTTTTCTAGTGCATTTTTAAAATAAATTTTTATGTATTTTCCTATAAATAAATAAATTTAGAAAACATCTTAAGTGTATTTTTCTTGTTTAATGTGTTTTTTTTCTGTAATGTATTATTATGATTTTTTATTGATTTTGTTCTCATTATTCTTGAACGGAATAGTAGTGCTAATAGGGAAATTATTTAGTCATTAGACAACTATAATTTACAGTTAGTTGTAGGTGAACTGTTGAAGGGAACATGTATCAATTTAAAACACCCTTCAGATCGTTTCTGTGCGGTCCATCATTGTCAGGCAAAATGACACTCTTAACTAAAATAATTAAAAATTGCGATAAAATGTTTGTGTAAAAGTCGAAAAAAATCTACTATTGTTACAGTATTTGGCAGGAGTCATACAATAAAATAAAAGCAATTGGCATAGTGGGGTTGGTGCAGATACAATTCATACAGGGACTTTCAGCATTATACAGGGATGTTTTCAACATTATTGAACCAAACTCTTGGCTGATTATTGACGATTTAGCTGAATCAATTGAACAATGGTCCCAGGAAATGCTACAACTGTTCACTGTTCGCTCTCATCATGAACATATTTCCATTACTCTAGTTCTACACAATCTCTTTCATCAGAGCAAATGCAAATGTATGCAAACACTTGCATTGAACTGCACCTACTATATCATCTCCAGAGTTGTTCATGATTCTTGCTCGTTAATAACTCTCAATAAAAAAATATACCCCGAGGAACATAAATTTCTGCTCTCAGCATACAATTAGGCAACTAATAAACCCTACGGCTACATCCTATTAGATCTTAATCAAAATACACCCGAGGATTTGCGTTTAGTCACAGATATGTTTGACAATGAAATTACAGTATATCTCCCCGTGAACAGTAAGAAGACCTATTAGTTGCCATCATGAACTTGAAGAAACTAAATGAAAATAGACATTTATTTCCCGTTCTAAGCACTTCAAAACCCCCCACTTACGAAAGCCATACTCAAACATGGTATTGAAAATGATTTCATTAATCTAATATCCGAAATTTATTTAAATTTGACTGAGGGCAATGTTCAACTGCCAGAAGTAGTTAAGCATCAGGCAAAGCAACATCCGTCCATTGTACGTACATTGGCCTGTAAAAAGAAAGGAAAGAATTTTAAAAAGAAACATCTTCTTCAGGCGGGCGGTAACTTTTTCACGCTTTAACTACCAATAATCGCAGGACTTGTAAACACTTTTCTCTAGATAGCAAAACCCTATAAATAGACCCCACCAGAAATCGTTCTCTTACCCGTGAAACAGTTTGAGGACAATCTGAGTAAATTATTAGACAATGAGAATGTCGAAGATGATAAAAAACTGCTTTTATTTCAAGATGCACTTTGGCGAGTGGAAAAACATAGGCCCAATAGTGCGAAGGCTAGTAGAACTGATTACAAAAAGAACCACCCCCCCAGGATTCTTCTGATATCGCTACTGCTGCTGCTGGACCACGAATAGAGAAGGAGGAATCGGACTAATTAGTGTCGAGCTTTGTAAATCTAATGCCCCACTCATATCGTTAACAAAGTAAACGACTCATAACATAACTCCTGGAAAGTGGTCAAATTCATATTCAAGTTGATAGCAAAGGGAAGGGGATTATAATTCAGGGCAAGAGCTATAATCTACTTGATTTAATCTATGATATGGTTACAAAGCGTAAAGGATTATTATCATTGGACGCTCATCTATACAACTTTCTAAATACATTAAACTTCCCCAAAAGCCTTATTAGCAGTAGTCAAATTCTAAAAAAATTAAATGAACATGCTCCATCGTCGTCAACACCCTTAAAACATGAAGAAGAAGAATATTTTAAATCAATCTTGTAAAATACTAGCACACTATTGGAAACATTGATTTGACAATGAGGAGGAGGAGCACACCATCGAGATCTAGACAAAAACGTCAAATCATCAATACATCGTCACCGCCACCCTGGTCGTCAACCAGCAAACAAAAGGGTAGTAGACGCTACACAACGTTTTTGCTGTCAGAATTGTTGAAATTTTGAAACTTATTTATGAAAATATTGGTGAAGTTGGAAGTTTAAGTCCCCCCCCCCACTACTCTTTCCAAAGTCACTGGTGTTCCCACTGAAAGTGTCCAAGACTATCTTCAAAATGAATCATGTTACACTCTGCATAGAAATCATAGGCTTCTTGCCAATCATTATCGAAAAACTAAAGCCTTTTTCTCAGTGCACATAATGCTAGCAGATCTCTTCACTCTAGATGATATTCAAAGACGTCACAATACACCGTACAAGTACATTCTACTTGCAATCAGTGTTTTTAGTCGCTATGCATATGCCATTCCATTGCAGTCAAAGAGAGGTGTTGAAGTTGCTCAGGCTACAGAAAGTATTCTCGAACAGGATTCATATAAAAAAATTCAAACGGATCGCGGTAGTGAATTTGTTAATCCCCATGTTGCAAAAGTACTAGCGAAATATAATACACTCATCATCATCTTCATAATCCTATAGAGGCTGCATTGGCCGAACGATTGATAATAACTATTCGACTTTTAATTTCAAGATATTGTACATTGAAAAATACATCTGCTTTTATTCATGATTTAGATAAAAACATGTTGATTTATAGTCAGCGACCTCATCGATCATTGTCCAACTCAACCCCAACGGAAGTTCATCATTCTGATCATGATACAATTGATACTTTTCTCAAACAATATTCCAATGAAACGATTGTCAAGAAAAAATTTAATGTTGGTGATACTGTTCGAATTAATGGAACAAGTAATGTTTTTGAAAAGGGGTAATTACTTGTGTTCCACAGAACTTTTTAAAGTGGCAAAAATCCTAGACACTAAATCCATAACTTATCGTTTGCGCGATACCAAAGATGAAGAGATTCTCGGCGGTTTTTCTTACTACGAACTACAAAAAGTTAAAAATAATAGTGAAATCTATCAAATTGAAAAGATATTAAAGACTCGTACTCACAGGGGTAAGAAACAGTTACTTGTTCGGTGGCTAGGATACAACTCTGATTTCGATCCTTGGATCGGTGTTGAAGATATTGACAATGCCCAATGATTTCTATGTAACATTTATGTCCGACATTTCTGATCCTCTATACAACGACTTGAATAAAACAAGTGATTTTTGGACGATACTCTCCCCCGCCATCAAATTCGACGGTGCATATGAAGTGGCTCTTGTCGACTGTATTCTCAAAAATACCTATGACATCCTGAGAAAGGATCGTGTGTATGATATAGAAGTTATACCATTCGATTGGTCACTCTTTGTCGAGTATGAATGGGTTGAAGCACTTAAATATAGTGAATATCCACATGTTAAATTGAAATATATTGAATATGATAATATGACAGATTTGTGTCGTACAATCAATAGAAAAATCTCATATCGTAGGAATGGTACATTCCATTTTAATTATTCAATGGAACACGATAGGATTTAGATTACCTCACCTGTTTACTTTGAAATGATTCATCTCAATGATATTCTGAGAGATGTTCTTGGTTTTAAACAGAATATGATCAATGGGAAAAACGCTGGCACTGTTAACGGGATGGATCAAGTTATTTTTGCTGATTATCCAATTAATAGAACAAGTAATGTTTTTGAAAAGGGTAATTACTTGTGGTCCAGAGAACTTTTTAAAGTGGCAAAAATCCTAAACACTAAATCCATAACTTATCGTTTGCGCGATACCAAAGATGAAGAGATTCTCGGCGGTTTCTATGACTATGAACTACAAAAAGTTAAAAATAATAGTGAAATCTATCAAATTGAAAAGATATTAAAGACTCGTACTCACAGGGGTAAGAAAAAGTTACTTGTTCGTTGCCTAGGATACAACTCTGATTTTGATCCTTGGATTGGTGTTGAAGATATTGACAATGCCCAATGATTTCTATGTAACATTTATGTCCAACGTTTCCGATCCTCTATACAACGACTCGAATAAAACAAGTGATTTTTGGACGAAACTCTACCCCACCATTAAATTCGATGAGGGAAAGTGTGAAGTGGCTCTTATTGCCTGTATTTTCACAAATACCCACGAAATCCTCAAACAGAATCGCGTGTACGAAATAAAAGTTATACCATTCGACTAGTCACTCTTTGTCGTGTTTGAATGGGTTGAAGCACTTAAATCTAGTGAATATCATCATGTCAAATTGAAATATATAGAATATGATAGTATGACAGATTTGTGTCGTACAATAAATAGAAAAATCTCATATCGTAGGAATGGTACATTCCATTTTAATTATTCAATGGAACACGATAGGATTTACATTACCTCACCTATTGACACTGAAATGATTCATCTCAATGATAATCTGAGCGATGTTCTCGGATTGAAATAGAATATGATCAATGGGGAAAACGCAGGTAACGTTAACGGGATGGATCAAATTTTTGCTGATTATACACCTGGTTTCACCTCGTACTCTTTCAAACTTCTTTATGTATACTTCGTGGAAAAATCGAGAGTTGGTAATTCAAATGTCCCCTCTTACGTGTTCTTGAACGAAAAACAACTCATGAACTTGTTCATTACTATAATATAAAGCATCTTCAGTATGTTCCTGTAAACACTTCGTATTTTGAACTCTGTCAGTTAACGCTAAGAAGTGAATTGGGTGATCCTCTAGCAATAACAAAAGGCTTAGCAGTGATTACACATCATTTTCGACCCATTGTTGGCAACACCACCAGCACCACCTAAAATGAACAATAGAAGAATTCCATTTGTCTGTCCTGATATCAATTGCTATGCTGGTGCTCTGAGTCCACGTCAAATAGGTCATAGATTGGACTACTACAAGGGGCGTACTACACTGTCTGGCTATGGTCTTGGTAGCTGGTTTGCTAGGTTATTTCGTTCTGCACTACCCCTTGCCAGAAAATATCTTCCACCTACTGCATCAAATTTCGCTGTCTAAACACTACAAGACTGGGGACTGTGTAAAAATTACAACGAAAGTGTTAAAGAAAAAATTAGATCTTCAGCAAGAGTCATTGGTGAGCAATTAAAATCTCAGCAAAATAGGAAGGGGTTGCAAAGGATGCGCGCCCGTCATTCACTCATCAGTCTCTACCCAGGCGGGAAGTGAAGGACATCAACAACGACTTTGAGGAATAAAACGACGAAGACCAATAAGCAGAAAAACAAAAAGATTGTTAGATCAAAGGAGGATTTATTCTCTTAAGATGACTTATCTCCCCCACAAGGAATCACAACCATCAATCATTTCTTCATTGAATCTGTTGGGTGTTGAAAATGTTGACGTCAGTGTCAATTTTGTCTACTATGAACATTTTCATCCCCAGCAACCCCTCTCGGAAAATATATACTTTCAAATATTTTTCAATGAAGACTATTTTATTGATTTGTCATCAACATTTATTGATTCAAATGTTGCGATGAATAAAAAGTCAGATAATACAACTCCAACTGCTGCCGATGGTATCTCCTACGAAAACTGTATTCTACACAACCTGTTCAAACAAATTAATGTATTTATTAATGGAACATTGGTGAGCACTAGCAATAATTTATCCAACTGTGCAAGCTACATACAATTTAAGATGATGACACCAAAGGCATATAAGGATTTGAGAGGACAGTAATTGGGCTATGAATATCGATCAGGTGTTGATACTGACGGTGAGTTGACTACTGCAGTGACCCAGGAGTGTCATTCAGTTGGAAAATTAAATAATGAGATATTCAATTTATCCCAATAGTTACCCCCCAATGTCAAGATTGAAATAAAGTTGCAACTAGCCCCGTCGAATTTCATTTTGAGAAAAACACTTCCCACAGCACCCAATGTAAATGTCATTATCACATCGGCAATTCTTCATGTCCGAAAACAACAGGTTATGAGCTCTGTTGCATTGGCAGTGGAAAAGCTAAGAGCCAATGGCAACAACATTAAACTTCTTGTCCCCCATACGATCACCGATCAACGTCACATTGCCACCGGGTCTCGTAGCTCTACCGATTTATCATTTATCAATGGAGAAATCTCACCAAAACTCGCTATGGCCTCTGTGAAGAGTGGCAGCGCCGTTGGATCCTGGACTGAATCCCCCCATGATTTTAATTTTTTCGGTCTATCTTGACTTGTGTGCAAAGTGAATGGTATTCCACTGTACACTCTATCATTTGACAAAAAATCGTATAGAACTCTGTATGAGTTGACCATGCAATCCCTAGATCATGACTCCCAACTATTTGAAAATGGAATAACCGATTCAATGTTTTCAAAAAATCATGGCGTAATTGTTTTGGACTTGTCGGGGACCCAGTATATGAGCATAGTATGAACAGGGAATGTACGTTTAGAGTGTATATTTGCCAATGCTTTGCTTGAGAGTATCACGCTTATATCATTGAGTCAATTTGAAACATATTGGGAAATCACACCCGACGGCAGTGTTCTACTAGACCTAGCACCATGAACACAAACCAAATAATCAGCGTATCTAGTATGGATCCATACATGTCCCAGTACAAGTCCTATTGCATACCATCGGACTTCATTGAAAAAATTCCGAGTCTTAACAATACCCTAATCATTGTTAATAGCAGTCCATCGACTTTGAAGACAGGTCATTGGCTATGCATCTTTCAAACAGCGAAGAATATTGAATTTTTTGATCCTCTTGGCCTATCATATAAATTCTACACTCCACAAATCAACAAATTTATTCAGAGTAGTGGGAAAACTATTTTTCAAAAGCAGAAGAGAGTTCGGGATTTAATAACTAGGAAATGCGACTTTCATGCATTACTCTTTTTCTTGTTCAGATATCGTTGCTATACCTACAAACAGGTTCTCAACATTTACGTTGACTTTCCTCGATTGAATGACTTTCTAGTGGAAAATATACTTACAAGCATGTTTAATATTGATTTTAGTGCCTTACGAATAAAATATTCTAAAAATGTATGTGAAATTGTTTATTAATCAAAATAATGTATGTACATGATAAAAAGGACTTTTCTACTCTTTAGATTTCATCTTCTACTAGGTATAGGTATTTGTCGAGACAACTAATGCAGGTAGATTATCTGAATTCACAGTATACTGATCCTGATGTGCTGCAATGTCAGGGTCACATTTTCTACAGCAGAGTGTAACTTCACTCTTGTCATATCTCTTTGTATAGTCAATGATACTATTCTCACAAATTTTATAGAAATCACATGTTTCAATTTGTTTATTTGAAGCAATGTCACAAACAGTGTCCTCAAGTGGCGAATCACATTCCGTCACAGCCAAATAAAAATCAGTGGGTCTATAATCATAGTAGCCATTGTCTTCACAACGATGACGTAGAAACCAAATTCTTTTGTTGTTCCAACAGTTGAATTGCTGACCCGGCTCCTCCTCCTAAAACAATCTAAAGCCACAAGTATACCAATCTCTTAGCAATAAAATCACGCTTAGGTTTCTTTCCAATCATACCAGGATATGTATTCTCCCACTGATTACATTTATCATAGTGGCAATTTGAGCATAGGTTCCCTCTAGGATGAGAGTCACACACCACTTCAAGACATGAATTACAACCTTTAATTTGTACAGCATATCCTCTATGCAATTTACACGGGTTGCATAATCAGCACTATTCATCATACTCATTAATCATTGTACAATTTTCACATGATGACCAGCTGCCCAGTGTATACATGCATAGTGGACATGTATGGAACATTTTTTCATGTGTTGATACTCTCACCGCCACAATGAAACTGAGCAACTATCAACAAATTGAGCGGGATAGAGTGAGAGGGAGACAGGAGTAATTAATTCTTGAACTCCATCTTTCTCATGAAAAAAGTCTAAAATTTCTAAACTAGTGTTAAAAAGTATATACACAATATCATTTTGCTGTGTCGTGATTAATATGTCAATAAATTGTGTAAATGCCTTTGGACCACAACGTAAAAGCTTCATGCAATAGTCTAGTGATGGAGCAGTTTTCATTATATCATCAAGCATTTCCTTTGAATAGACAACTTCAGGAAACCATCCTCTAGAATCGAACTTGTTTCCATTAACACATGATTCCCCATGATTTACTTCTTCACAAATCTGTTCATTTTTTAGAGTCCTAACACTCTCACAACCAACTTCAGACTAACCTGGATTCTTTTTTTTATACTCTAAAAAATATACGCTAACCTACTTTAGAAAGAAAAATATTTTCGATTTACAAACAGTTTTACTGAGCATAATTACAACAATAATAATCACTGATTCAATTTGTTTTCATCAATATATTTCACTAGTGTATGTAATGCTGCCTGAAGTCTATTTATATGCACAATGTTCAGTTTCGCAGCAAAACATAATTGCTCCTCCATTTTAAATTTGCTCAATGATATCACGTATCTACCATAAATATCATCCCATTCAAGGCTTAGTCTACATCCTCGTGTTATTTCCACAGCAACGTTTAGTACTCTTGTATCATTGCTGCTGCTACCTGCTCCACCATCAAGCTCCAATAGTGTAACACCAGGAATGCCGATTTGAAAACATAAGTTCCGATTCTTTGGTTTTTCTAAAATCTATAATTTTGATATTTAATTTATTTTAGATGTTTACAATCGTAAAGTAAGCAAGAAAACACACTCTTCTATATTCGAAAACTAACCGTATATTCAGATATAAAAGCTTATAGAATGAACCGTTCCACGGAAAATCTTAATACGGGTAAAGACAAAACAATGAGCGTAGAGAGTTTGGCGATTACTTCATGAACACAGAACATATTTCAAAAGTTCTCAGTAATCATAACGTATCTGTAAACGTAAAACAGGAGTATTCAAATTTATTACCCGTGAAATATAGTTGAATGTGTTGCTCCGCAACTGTGACTCTTGTCACCGGAGTTCTAGTTTCATCTTCAAACTAAATGTTCTAGCAATACTTAAAACATCTTTGGGGACAATCTAACATAATAAGAAACTTTTAAACACAAAATTTTGATTCTTGGAGGGGGGGGAGGAGGGGACGGGGTTTCAATTTTTTTAACGCAAAACAATTTTTATTTATTTTTGTTACATTTTTACGAGTCAGACAAACATTTCGGGGGAGGGGGTTCAACTTCGAACCCCCTAGCCCCCCATGGATACGGCCTTGCAAAACTGCAGGCATTTTTTGGGCAAGGAGGTTTGAGAAATGTTTTTATTCCAGAAAAATATTTTAATCCTTATTCAATTTTCCTCATTGTTATTTAATTCAACATTCAAAAAAAACCTGTAGGTATATCACAGATTAGAACTTCGACTCTGTTCAACAATTAAACCAGGACTACATATCGACAAGTCTCGACAAGTTGATATTGACAAAAACGTTTACATAAGCTTTACGAATGCTATTATATTAACAATAAATATGTTCTAAAACCAAACTGACTGAATATGACATTAGCAAATATTTATATTCACGTTTATGTTTACTATTGTGCAGACTTCTGTGGGGGGCGGAGGCGCAGGCCTCAAAGTTCTATTGCCTCCACACCCCTAAGACAAAAAAACAAAAGAAAAAACTCGATATTGTATAAGGGAACCCAGAAAGAATTATGGTCCCGAATCCTTACCATATACTCTGACAGTTATCGGACCTTTTCTTCCCCACAATAGCCTCCAGCTTGACATTTAAAAGATGGAAAATCTCCAGTCTGTATCTCTTGTATTTCTTCTAAGTCTTTCTACCAGTGTCGTCTTAGAACTTATCTCCTTCAGTTTATAGGCTGATGCTTTACACCTGCTGACGAAAGTACTCCTTCCTTCCATATTGCGAGTCAAAATATTAATTAAGCTTATTGGAGCTACGATGCATCTCTTATAATTTTTCACAGAGTATTTTCTAATAATGGGTCAGGTTACAAAGTTGTTACCTCTTCTACGCACAATTCCCTCTAATTTATTGGAAAGATTTTACCGCCAGGGAAACAAACATTCTGATACTCGTTTAGTCATTAGAGAAAGACAGGTACGAATATGAGTTCCTATTTTTGTGAAGTTAATTCTTATTTGTAAAGTTTTGCAGCATGTTTCTGATATATATATATATATATATATATATATATATATATATATATATATATATATATATATATATATATATATATATATATATATATATATATATTTATTTATTTATTTTATTTATCTATTTATTGAAAAACCCGTCAAATAACACAACAAGACGGAGCACTTAAAAGAAAAAAGAAAAAAAAAAAGAAGACACAAACTAGCCGGTTGAATCGGAGTTTGCACGATACAACTGAAGCGTAAGACGCTGAAATTCGTCGTTTAAGCTGTTCGAGGAGAAGTTTTCGGGCATGGTGGATAAAAGAACCTACGAGTAGACCTAGATAAATGCGGTGACCCACTGGCTGGACGTAGGTAGAACCAAGGGCAATGGTAGGAACACAAAAATCAGTTTTCCAATTGAATAGGACGATTTCCGATTTTGATGAGTTTGACTGAAGTTCAAGTTTAAGACATTCGGCTTCAAGGATTTCTAAGATATCAATTGCCCACTGAAGGGTTCGGCTAAGATTCAGGATGTCGTCCGCGTAGCATACCAAAGACAAGTTAGCAGATGACAGAATCAGCGAAAATGGACATTGATCTTGTGCATCAAGGACACAGTTATTGAAAAGGTCGGGAAAGGTGACTGCTTCTTGATGCGCTCCTTTCTTGACTGGAACTAGTCGGGTGCGTGGAATGGGGGTCAAACCCTTGTTAGGAGGTAGCTTCAGTCGGATCCTTAATCTAGAATATAGATTCCTGAGAGAACGAATGACAGCTAGATTCAAACCACGTTTACCAGCCTTCAAAAGCATCGCAGCATGGATTAGAGAGTCGAATGCACGTCTAGTGTCGTGTCCTGCAAAGAAAGGCTCTCTCCAGAAGATTCGGCATCTATCAAGACATTAGCAATGACTGTTAAGGCATCAGCACATCCAGTTCCTCGCTTGAAGCCGAACTGATGGGGAGGAGTGTATTATACTTTTTCGAGTTGTATAAACAATAACTCGAAGAGCTTGCACAGTGACGTAGCTACAGTTATCGGACGGAATGCTGTACATTGAGTTTTAGATTTTCCCTTTTTAGAAATGGGAGTCAAATCTCCGATGCAGAAAGAGGCAGGAACAATCCCTTGAGAGAAAACCATCTGCATGAGCAGAGAGAGATGTGCCGCGAGAAGTTTACCTCGGTGTTTCAAGTGGATCGCACTGACTTCGTCAATGCCCGATGAGCCTTTCCATTTGAGTCTACGGATGGCATCTTCAACAGAGCGGGTACTGACGATAAAATCTTCATCAGGATGAGAAGACAGAAACTGATCCAAGGCAGCCTCGTAAGGTTGTTCGATGGAGGGGTCAGGAGCTGAGAACTCCGATTTGTAATGGGCATACCATTCATCTTCAGGGATGTCGGCTTGACATGGTGAAGAAGAATTTTTTGCAGAACGAGAGACAAACTTGAAGATCATATTTCTATATTGTTTGGCACGGGCAGAATAATGATCGACTAGATTTTTTCCGATGCCGAGCCAGGGCCTTAGAAAACTTTCGCTTCGTGAAAATCCGTATGCTGTTCACAAGACCCATATTCGGATGTCCACACTCTTTCCATACTGAAAACCAAAATTTTGCTTAACTACATGAAATGACGAGATCTGGATTTGACGACCACACGGGAATGATTCCTTTACGAATTTGTTGCAAAGGAACAGCTTGTTTTTCTGCGAAGCGGAGAGCATGACAGATTTCTGCGCAATATATATCTAGACAAATCGAAACCTCTTTTTGAGGTAACTGAAGTGACTTCTGAAGGAGATGAAATGGGACGCTGATTTTATTCAGGACTGAATCTACCGACTCGATGAATAAGGCTTGATCAATTTTTGACCAGTTACGACGGTGTCGAGGTGCTGAAGGAGGAAGAGGTGTGGTTTGGTGACCAGAAAATGGCATACCGACAGAGCAAGTTATGGGAAGATGATCAGACAACTGATAATCAAACACAACCTTTACTATATCCGCTCGCAAATCTGACGATACTACAACGTGGTCCAGGTTGGAAGTTCGCGAGGACGTGTGAACATACGTAAAATCGGACGATTTATCTAGAACGCACAAAAAATCACTAAATAAGCCCTTAACTAGTGTTGTACGCGGTGAAGCTTGAGAATTCGGCTCTGACAGATTACAAAAAAGTCACCGGCTATAATGCAAGGTAAATCTTAAGTGTCGAATTTTGTCTATACATGAACCTAGTTTTTCACAAGGTAGCGCAAACTTACACTCAGACTGGTCATTATTGTAATCTGTGGGAAGATACACACTAATACACACAGAATAATTCACTCTCACAGCTAGATAATAATCATTTGCTTCGAAGATACTAGAACGGAGAGGTGATTTCACAAACGTAATAAGTCCACCCGAGGGTCGGCCTCTATATCCTCAAGCTCAAGTATGTTCAGACCATGTTTAGTAATAAAATGTTCCTGGAGACAAATCACACTAAACTCAGAACGGAGGCTTTCCAGAACCGGAAGTTTATTAATAAAAGAGCCGAATATATTCCACGATAAAAGAGTTAGTGACGAGGTCATTAGTTCGAGGGTCTACGGTTTTTCGGGTACTTCACACTATAGCAAGTATGACCCTGCTTCTTGCAACCAACGCAAAAGGCTGTCTTCTGACGCAGGGTATCGGACGTAGATTTGTGATCGGAGGAACCGCATTTGGAACATAATGAACTGTTCTTACAATCTGCGGCTAGGTGACCGATTGCGTGGCAATTAAAGCAGTACCGAGGCCAAAACACGGACTCTTCAGCTGGGAGGCGTTCAGATCCGATTTTCACTGAAACTTTCAGAAAGGTATCGAGGTCGTTTCGTGTCGGTAAGCAGACTTTAAATTTTCGAGACTTGCCACACTGTAGGGTTTTATTACACTTGCGGATTAGCTGTTTAAGAGACTGTTCGTCTAAATCCTCCGGCACTCGCTTGATCACAGCTAAAAAAGCAGGTTCATTGAGGGAGATGTTGAGCTACGGTTTCGCACGTTTAGCTGCATCCACTACCTGGCTCGCGGTTTACTTGGAGAGAACCACGAGTTTCCCCTCGGTATCAGAGCGGCAAAACTCGGTTATATCGCCGTCTGGACATAGGCACAGTTTGTCGATAAATGCTTTGCGTTCGCTTGGGCATTTTAAGTCTGTTGGAGGGTCTTTTAGTATCACAGAGAAAAGCGGCCTCGGGGATGCGGTTTGGTACGATTGAGATTTATCTGGCAGGGTGACTGTAGTGCGGCTAGTATTTAGCATAAATCCATCCAATTTTCTGGAGACTTCGTTTACTTTGGACATCATTGTAGCGTGAACTGCCTCACCGATGGCAGGTACTTCACACGGACTAAATACCACAAATTTTGAGATCGGGACATTTTGCTTTGCCGTAGAGACTAGTGACTTGCACATATTAGTAATTTTGTTCTCACATTTAGCATTTGTAACCATCCGCCTTCTAATGTCCAAATCACTTTGAAAGATCTTTTTGGCTTGCATGATTATTTCATGCTTGAAAGAGTTTATTGCACTTTTAAAATATGATTAAATTTCACCCTTTCAGTGAGTGACCCGCTCAAAAAGCTCAGAACTGGGTTGAGTACCAGCTTTTTAGTCATCACTTTCACACAAAAACAGCCGAAGTCCACTGAATACAATACTAGGAACAAGGGAAGCGTCGGAACCCGCTCACCAATTCCCCGCAATTTAAGGGTAACTAAATACCGGCAGGTACATACGGCGCTTGCGGCAGGAACCCTCCCCTCTTCTGCTTATTGCCTAATATATGTTATCAGTATGGCTGCTATGCACAAATAGTACAATCCTCTAAGGTAATTAAATCGTTCTGTCTGAATCTCAATACTTACTAAGTCACTAAATCCCAAGGGAATTTAAATTCAAGCAGCAAAACTGTCAATAGCAAGTAAATAAAATAAGCCGATTATAAATCTCTGTAGGGAATCGCACAGGTTGAAACTTTACTTTATTAAAAGGTTAATATCCAGAAACAGGGTGTTAACACAACATCTTTTTTACTATTTTAGTCATCAGAGAAAGCCAGGTACGAATATGAGTTCCTATTTTTGTGAAGTTAATTCTTATTTGTAAAGTTTTGCAGCATGTTTCTGTAATATTCCCAATTTAACATATATATATATATATATATATGTATATGTATATATATATATATATATATATATATATATATATATATATATATATATATATATATATATATATATATATATATATATATATATATATATATATATATATATATATATATATATATATATATATATATATATATATATATATATATATATATATATATATATATATATATATATATATATATATATATATATATATATATTCATATATATATTAAAGATTTACCTGTAATTTGAAAGATGCCTTAAGATACTCTTCGCTTGATTCCAAGTTCTTCCTCTTCCCTAGAAAGGCTTCTGTTACTCTTTAGAGCCTCATACTGTTGAGGGTTTCAAGAATGAAGGCGCTACTACTAGACTTATAACAAAGGTGGAAATATGAGGAAAGTCTCTAACAGAACAGATTTGGTGACAATTATAGTGGTGACATTTGGTGAACATAGTTGGTGAAATCATATGAAGCACCAATCCTCCTTATCTAGCACAAATAAACCATTGATAATATTCCCTATGTTTTTATGATCATAAAAAACTAGCGCTTTACTGAAAACACAAAGAAATTTAGGAGTTTTGGTACAGTTGAAGCCAACCAATTAAGGACACTTTTTGAAAAAAATAATGGCCTTATTATAATGGCCTTTTTAGTGACCAAAGTGATTTTAAGATTTTAAGTGTCCTCCCCAAAAGTTCCCCCCCCCAAAGTCGTCTTATAAAAATTTCGAGATAGCCATTTTGCTCAACATAGTTCAAGGGTCCAATAAATATGTTTTTGATGATGATATGAACCTCCATAGTCCCTAGGGAAGGGCAGTATGCGGTATCGGACGTATCGGTAAGTAGAAGTGACCCTAAAGGTACAGAACGAACCACGTGGTTTATGGTCCTAATATGGGTATAGCCTCCCAAGGGAGAACACGTGGTTAATGGGGTTAATGACCTAAATTTCACAACAACAACAACGACCTTGACATTCGCTGAGAGCGTGCACTTACAACAACAACAACATCGACCTTGGAACACCTGTGCTGTCGACCTCAATTCACCTATCGTGAATCAATAATTCCCCTTAGAAACAACAAATTAATTTCCCTTTCTTGACAGATCAATCAATCAATGACATCATCTATCAGACTTCAAAAATTTTCGCCTAGAAACGATTCTCCAGGAATAGATCCAAGTCATTAATGTCTTTGCCTCGGAAACAACTCTTTTGGTCGAACTCCAAAGGATATTAATAACCAAAGGCCAGGGAAACAATTAGGCAAGAAGCATCTTAGCGATGAATTGTTTTAGCGCGCGAAAAGGTTTCATATTAATTTGAAATGCGTTAGCGCAGAGATGCCAATAACAAAGGAACACGCTGAATTTACGTTTAGGGATTATTTGGGCGAAACCGTTTTAGACAGGTTATGGAACTATTTCGGAGAAACGGTTAGAGACATTTTAAAAGATGATTTTAGGAAAGATTTTAGAAGAGAATTTAATGGTGAAACTCTGTGGTCGTTATAATACACAAGTTTCATTTGAACAGTGTTGTGAGGTCCTCTAACCCAACCCCAAAGGGTTCCAATCCTCCTACCCCAACCCCGAAGGAAGCCCCCGGTCCTCAAAAGCCCCCCAAGCTCCCAAAGGCCCACCACCGGACCCCAAAGGACCCCCCGGCCCCCCACTGTCCCCCCGGCCCCTCCCCGGCCCCCCCCCCGCCCCCAGGGCCACCGGCGCCCCCAAAGGCCCACCCAGACCCCCAAAGGCCATCCCCGGGCCCCCCAAAGGCCCATCGAGCTCCCAAAGGACCAACGGGGTCCCAAAGGCCCTCCAACGGCCCCCAACTGCCCCAAATGCCCTCCCATGGTCCTCAAAAGTCTCCCGGGCTCCCAAAGGGCCACCGGCGCCCCAAAGGCCCTCCACCAGTCCCAAATGTCCCCCAGGCACCCAAAAGCCCACCCAGCCCCCCACAGGCCATCCCCGGACCCCAAAGCCCCTCCCCCGGTCCCCACAGGTCCCCCCGAGCTCCCAAAGGACCACCGGCCCTCAAGGGACCCACAAACCCTCAAAGGCTCTCCCCGAGCACCCATCTTTCGTTGATGTGAGTTGTCTGAAACCTATGATTTGGGATGTGTAGTTTGCTACTTCAGGCTTTTCTGAGCAGGATTTCTTAGCCATTCGTAGGTGTGTGTTGACTGAAACCAATACTTTGGGATGAGTAGTTTGCTATTTCAGGCTTTTATGAGCTAGGTTTCTTAGCATTTCGTTGGTGTGTGTTGAGTGAAACTTATGATTTGGGATATGTAGTTTGCTTTTTGGACTTTTCTGAGTTGGATTTCTTAGTCTTTCATAGGTGTGTGGTGTCTGAAACCTATGATTTGGGATGTGTAGTTTGCTATTTTCGACTTTTCTGAGCTGGATTTCTTAGCCTTTCATAGGTATGCGTTGTCAGAAAATTATGATTTGGGATGTATAGTTTGCTATTTCAGGCTTTTCTGAGCTAAGGTTTTCTAGTATTTCGTAGGTGAATGTTGTCTGAAACCAATAGTTTGGGATGAATAGTTTGCTATTTTTGACTTTTCTGAGCTAGGTTTCTTAGTCTTTCGTTGGTGTGTGTTGACTGAAACCGATGATTTGGGATATGTAGTTTGCTATTTTTGACTGTTCTGATCTGGATTTCTTAGTCTTTCAGAGGTGTGTGTTGTATGAAACCTATGATTTGGGATGGGTGGATTGCTACTTTTGACTTTTCTGAGCTGGATTTCTTAGCCTTTCATAGGTGTTTGTTGTCTGAAACCTATAGTTTGGGATGACTAGTTTGCTATTTTTGACTTTTCTGAGCTAGGTTTCTTAGCCGTTCATAGGTGAGTGTTGTCTGAAACCTATGATTTGGGATATGTAATTTGCTATTTCCGACTTTTCATAACCGGATTTCTTAGTCTTTCGTAGGTGTGTGGTGTCTGAAACCTATGATTTGGGATGTGTGGGTTGCTATTTTTTTGACTTTTCTGAGCTGGATTTCTTAGCCATTCGTAGGTGTGTGTTGACTGAAACCTATGATTTGGGATGGTTAATTTGCTATTTTTGACTTTTCTGAGCTAGATTTCTTAGCCAATCATATGTTTGTCCTTTCAGAAAATTATGATTTAGGAGGTATAGTTTGCTTTTTGGACTTTTCAGAGCTAGCATTCTTAGTCACTCATAGGTGTTTGTTGTCTGAAACTTCGAGTTTGGGATGAATAGTTGGCTATTTCAGACTTTTCTGAGCTAAGGTTTCTTAGTATTTCATAGGTGAATGCTGTCTGAAACTTATGATTTGGGATATGTAAACTACTATTTCGGGCTTTTCTGAGTTAGATTTCTTAGTCTTTCATAGGTGTGTAGTGTCTGAAACCTATGATTTGGGATGTGTAGTTTGATATTTTCGACTTTTCTGAGCTAGGTTTCTTAGCCTTTCATAGGTAGGTGTTGTCAGAACATTATGATTTGGGATGTGTGGGTTGCTATTTCAGGCCTTTCTGAGCAGGATTTCTTAGCCATTCGTAGGTGTGTGTTGACTGAAACCTATGATTTGGGATGGTTAATTTGCTATTTTTGACTTTTCTGAGCTAGATTTCTTAGCCTTTCACAGGTGTGTTCTTTCAGAAAATTATGATTTGGGAGGTATAGTTTGCTTTTTGGACTTTTCATAGCTAGGATTCTTAGTCACTCATAGGTGTTTGTTGTCTGAAACTTCAAGTTTGGGATGAGTAGTTGGCTATTTCAGACTTTTCTGAGCTAAGGTTTCTTACTATTTCGTAGGTGAATGCTGTCTGAAACTTATGATTTGGGATATGTAAATTACTATTTCGGGCTTTTATGAGTTGGATTTCTTAGTCTTTCATAGGTGTGTAATGTCTGAAACCTATGATTTGGGATGTGTAGTTTGCTATTTTAGACTTTTCTGAGCTAGCTTTATTATACTTTCATAGGTATGTGTTGTCAGAAAATTATGATTTGGGATGTGTAGTTTGCTATTTCAGGTTTTTTTGAGCTAAGGTTTCTTAGCCTTTCATAGGTGTGTCTTTTCAGAAAATTATGATTTGGGAGGTATAGTTTGCTTTTTGGACTTTTCATAGCTAGGATTCTTAGTCACTCATAGGTGTTTGTTGTCTGAAACTTCGAGTTTGGGATGAGTAGTTGGCTATTTCAGACTTTTCTGAGCTAAGGTTTCCTAGTATTTCGTAGGTGAATGCTGTCTGAAACTTATGATTTGGGATATGTAAATTACTATTTCGGGCTTTTCTGAGTTGGATTTCTTAGTCTTTCATAGGTGTGTGATGTCTGAAACCTATGATTTGGGATGTGTAGTTTGCTATTTTCGACTTTTCTGAGCTAGGTTTCTTAGCCTTTCATAGGTATGTGTTGTCAGAAAATTATGATTTGGGATGTGTAGTTTGCTATTTCAGGCTTTTCTGAGCTAAGGTTTTCTAGTATTTCGTAGGTGAATGTTGTCTGAAACCTATAGTTTGGGATGAGTAGTTTACTATTTTTGACTTTTATGAGCTAGGTTTCTTAGTCTTTCGTTGGTGTGTGTTGACTGAAACCTATGATTTTGGATACGTAGTTTGCTATTTTTGACTTTTATTAGATGGATTTATTAGCCTTTCCTAGGTGTGTGTTGACTTAAACATAGGATTGGGATGAGTGGTTTGCTATTTTTGTCTTTTCTGAGCTAGATTTCTTAGCCGTTCATAGGTGTGTGTTGTCTGAAACTTATGATTTGGGAGGTGTCGATATCTATTTTAACATTTAAGAGCAATTATTCATACTCCGTCCTAGGCGGGTGATGTCTAAAACTTCTAGGTTGGGATGAGTAGTTTCGCTATTTCAGGCTTTTCTGAGCTAAGGTTTCTTAGTCTTTCATAGGTGAATGATGTCTGAAACCTATGATTTGGGATATGTAAATTACTATTTCGGGCTTTTCTGAGTGGGATTTCTTAGTCTTTCATAGGTGTGTGTTGTCTGAAACCTATGATTTGGGATGGGTGGATTGCTACTTTTGACTTTTCTGAGCTGAATTTCTTAGCATTTCATAGGTGTTTGTTGACTGAAACCTATAGTTTGGGATGACTAGTTTGCTATTTTGACTTTTCTGAACTAGGTTTCTTAGCCGTTCTTAGGTGAGTGTTGTCTGACACCTAGGATTTGGGATATGTAAATTACTATTTCGGGCTTTTCTAAGCTAGATTTCTTAGTCTTTCATAGGTATGTATTGTCTGAAACCTATGATTTGGGATGTGTGGGTTGCTATTTTTTGACTTTTCCGAGCTGGATTTCTTAGCCGTTCATAGGTGAGTGCTGTCTGAAACTTATGATTTGAGATGGTTAATTTGCTATTTCCGGCTTTTAATAGCTAGGTTTCATAGCCTTTCATAGGTGTGTGTTGTCAGAAAATTACGATTTGGGATGTGTAGTTTGCTATTTGAACTTTTCAGAGCTAGGATTCTTAGTCCATCATTGGTGTTTGTTGTCTGAAACCAATAGTTTGGGATGACTAGTTTGCTATTTCAGGCTTGTTCATTTTGAATTTCTGTCATGAAATGCAAGAGTTGGAAAATTAGGGTCTTAGTCCACCAGCTCAGTATTAGGGTCCCAGTCCACCAGCCGGAACGGTGGAAATTCACTAGCTCAGAATTGGGGTCTTAGTCCACCAGCCTGAATGGTGGAAATCCACTAGCTCAATATTGGGGTCTCAGTCCACCAGCCTAAATGGTGGAAATTCACTAACTCAGAATTAGGGTCTTAGTCCACCAGCCCGAATGGTGGAAATTCACTAGCTCAGAATTGGGGTCTTAGTCCACCAGCCTGAATGGTTGAAATTCACATTAGACGACACAAAAACTTACACACACACAAAAACTTACACACACGCACAAAAACTTACACACACACACAAAAACTTACACACACACACACATGAAAACTTACACACACACACCAAAACTTACACACACACGATGAAACTTACACACACACACACACAAAAACTTACACACACACACACACACACACACACACACAAACTTACACATGCACACGAAAACTAACAATTACACAAAAACTAACAAGCACACAAAAACTGACACACACACACACACACACACACACAAAACT